>NW_028155862.1:0-207500 GCF_963454915.1 Gymnoscopelus microlampas | reverse complement strand
GCGTTTGCACTAGGTAGTTTGGCTGGAGAGGTCTACGGCGGCATGGGGGCACAAATTGTGGGAGGAGTGAGCCTTTGTGCCGTGCTGACATTGATCTTCGGTCTGTGGTGGTGCTGGAGAGCCATCAAGGTGTGTCAGAGTGTCGAGGATGGATTGGATTTGAACGACGAGGAGGACAATGTTGCACCTGTGCCTGTCCCCTCTCCCTCTGGACCTGCAATACAAATTGATATAGGCAGCGTCAACGTCAGCGTCGGCAGCGGGTTGGACGAGGGCAAGTCACAGCTAAGTCACAGCTCTCTGGATTAACCTGCCCACTTGCACCGGGAACTGGGTCTTGTATACACTTTGCCAAAATATTGTCAATATATGGTAGAGCACGAGCAAAGAGCACATGCCTGATGTTGGCGATGGCCATTTTCTCTAGTGTGTTGGCTTTGATGCCACGTTCATATATTCGCATGTAGTTCTGTCGACAGAGATTATGGCAAAATAAGTCTGCTGAGATGACTGATTAAACCAAGCTATCTTCATTGTCCTTCAGTCGGTCTGCAATTCGTATGAAAACTACATCTTGGTTGTGCTTTGCAGCATCAATGAGTTTCTTTGCACTATCATACTCGCAAATTATGTATTTGTCACAACATTTCTTGTGTTTCACGTATCCACATAACACAGGGCAATGTTCTTGGATCCTTGTCAGAGCTTGGAGGTGCACACGGTGTAACACTTCTCCGTAGTGTTTTCTTGACTTTAACACTTGTAGAAGCCTCATCTTCTGTCTCACACACCTTAGATTCTTCAACTCTTTTCTCCTCAATTAATTTAAGTTTGCCAGAATGTGTGTATGACTTGTAGCATTTGTTGGTATTATGGTACACAAACATCCTATCATCCTTATCGTCCTCATCACCCCCATCACAGTTTTGATACGCCTTGTAACAACATCATCACAGATTTTAGCAGCTTGTTTTTTCACTTGTTACAGGCAATTTATTATCTTCTTGGCAGATAATGCATACCCTTGGATTAAAGATCTCATCCTTTGTCATTGAAGCAACCAAATTCATGCTTGAGGGACCAGGTATTTTAGAATGTTCCATGGTGATCAATATCTGTGATGTTCAATCGTGAGATGAAGACGTTAGAAACATGACATGAACACCTCAACAAAAGAGACTTCACTTCAGCACGGGGGAAATGTTTTGACAATATTGATTCCAGACCTTCAATCATGAAATGAGGCCTTACGAAACTTACATCAACACCTGAAAAAGAGATTCACTTAATTTTGTCACTTCACAGGGATATGTTTCACAATATTGCTTTGGTCCTGCTTTTGGAACATCTGTGGAGAATACAAACTGAAAAGTACAAACTGACAGTGAAAAGTGAACTGACTAGCTAAATTAAATGGTAGGTGTGGAGAATTTGCCAAATTAAGTTTAGGCTGGGGTTGCCATGGTAATCAGTTTGCTCATTTGGGCCACGGTCAGAAGCTTTTGTAAAATGGGCTTATCAGTCAGATTCCAGTTCTGGACAACCACTCAAAATCATTCAGAATCACTGTGCAGACATGGTGCACTGAAGAGTAAAGTTTTTATTTGATTTTTTGGTATGGTTTATTTCATCACGGTTCACAACAGGAGAAGACCCAAATGCACGATGACAGTCAAAATCAGGTTCAGACTAGTGTTTATTAACACCAAAGACAGGGAGCACAAGTAGCAATAGGAAAATAACCTAACAACAGGAGCAAGGTAAGCACTAAGAACACTAGGAGATCACAAATGCATCACTGAACACTATGACTAAAAGTTATAGACTGACCAGCTACTGGAGAAACAGGGGAGTATATATAGACACAGGGTTAACTGGACACAGGTGAGCACAAGACAAATCAACACAGGGATTGGCTGGGGCACAACAGGACACAGGTGGAGAACATATCTAATCAAAGGGTAGGTGAGACAAGACAGGTAACAGTAGCAACAGAGGAAACCAGGAGACACTAAAATACTCCAAAATAAAAGGCACACAGGTGTAAAGTAAAACTCCAACTAAGAAACAAGGAATACACAATACTTCAAAATCAAAGGAACACAAGAAAAAAAGTAAAACATTATCTAAAACTACTAACAAAGAACACTAGAAACACAACAGGAATACAGAACAGACACAGATCATGACATTAATTCCTACATAGTCTTATTTGCTAAATTCAACACCCAATTAAAATAAAAGTTAAAGGGTGATGTTTAGAATCTAAATAAAACAAATTATTATTAAAATAAATACAATAAAGGGGACAGTAAAGTACAAAATCGTAATTTAATTATTGAAAAATGACATTGACATTGATATTGATATTTCAATGACAAGATGATCCTTAATGGTCAAAACAATATCAGAAAGGAATTCTAAATGTCAGAATTAGTTGGATAAGACTCATTGTCTCCGCCAGGCCGAAGGCATGGCGAGAGAGTATGTTTTACCCTCCGTCCGTCCGTCCGTGTGTCCCTCCTGTCCGTGTGTTATCAGCTAATATCCGGCACCGTTGGCCCGTTCGCTCCGAAACTGTGCACACACACTCCCTGGATGCCAATTCAGAACCTCTGCCCCATTGGCCTGTTATAGCGCCACCAGCAGGTCTAATTTAGCAAAACACATTTTTGGAACAAAATGCCTCAAATCATGAATGCAGTGTCTAATTGCCGTGAAAGGCCTAAGAAGAAATGGCACGCTTTTCACATTGGCCTATTATAGCGCCACCAGGAGGCCAGAATAACGTACCTGACCTGGCGGAGACCTGTGCTCCGAGGAGCACTTTTTCTAGTTGCACCTGTTTTTACTCCTAACAATGGCCAGGTTATGGCCAAGGTCTTCAGAATAACAAAATGACCATGACCATGACCTTTAAAGGTCAAAATCACCCAAAATGGTCATAACAATATCAGACATGAAATCCACACACCACAATTAGTCAAAATGGAGGTATTAAATTTGTATATACATTCAGAAAAAAAAAAGTTGGATTTTCATCATAGTCGATGGCGGCCATTTTCTATTTGGTCATTGCGCCATTCGTGCCACTCTGGCGGACAAGCACCTCGGTGATTTTTCATGTCTAGGGACCCACTGACTCAGTTCAGGTGAGAAATTCCCCCAACACCAAATTGCGAACAGGTCTACAGGCCAGGTACAGGATCAGTATGGAAGCTGTGCGTGCAGATGTGTTTCCAGTTGCCCTCTTCATGATTTTCATTGTGTGCTCGTCATGGGCTGCTGTAACTATTGCATGTAGCCTTATTTTGTTGCGTGTTTGTCACTTCCTGATGTTTGTCACTCACCCAGTGATCCATGAAGGAGTGTATTCTCTCTTAAGCCCAACTTCTACTTTGTAGTATGAACGTGTTGCTTACCGATTTTTGGACGGCGAGCCCTGCGTGGCCGTCCTGATGATCACTTTTGAGGCATCTGAGGAATGTGGGAGTTAACCTCTGCAGGCTTATAAAGAGGGGCGGTGGCATAGGCGAAAAAGGGGCATAACGGGGCGTGATTTGGTCAGGGACTCTCTGTTTCTTTGCTAAAAAAGGGTCTGGAACGCGTCGTCATTGCTTCGTTGCCACCGATTGGTTGCTGCAACTTGGCTTCATGCAGGGAGACGCCCCCTCTCAGGTCCGAACATGCCCCCTCTCAGATCTGAACATTCTTGGCATTCTTGCACCGTGGCCATTGCTCCCTGGCTTGATCCTGTGTCCATTTAACAGCATTGAAATGTCACCTTAATATAACTTCCCATCCATTACAGAATGTACCTAAAACATTTAAGTGTCCAATAAATATAAGGTACTTACGATAAACCCCAAAAAATTATCAAACATAAAGTCGGACCTTTATTTAGCATAGTTTTAGCTGATCTTGTGCGCACATTTTGTTCATAAAAGCAGCAGGTCCGTGAAGTGTCCACGCAGCCTAAAGCCCCGCCCACCCCCCTACACACACTTACTGAGCTCTTCATGACGTCTGTGTCTCTGTCTCTGTGTAGCGGAGACAGAGACACATCGTATTTCCTTTACTTCCTCACATTACTTCAACCTGTGGCGCTTGTGTGTGCATGGTTACATTTATTTGGAAACTTCTGTTACTTTTAAGATATAAACGACATTATAAAACATATAGAATGCCAAATGTACTTGAGTACAAACACATTGGCATCACAATGTAAAATGTATTTAAAGTATTGAAACTAAAAATGCAATGTTTCACAATAGCAGATCCAAACTATGCTACGTAGGTAGCTAAGCTACCGATCATCCATACTGCCAGTAAGTACATGTTGACCATAAATAAATAAACTTCCCTCTATTGCCTACATGACGAAAATATGATAATATATATATGGCTAAATCACCTGTTGTCGTGGGTTCCTTTTGTGGACCTGTAATGTTCATATAATCATCATAACAATAACTTGATATAGCATAGGTGTGACAGGGGGAAAAACGGAGTATTATTATTATTTTTCGTTATTTATTTATTGTATAATTTTCATCTCTTAACCCCTTTTTAAGCTTACCTTGATGATGATCTGAAATGTATTATGTGCTTTTATTGTTGGACAATGTTTTCCCCCGGTCCCCAAGCCACTTAAGCAGAAATGATTGACAATGACAGCGAACAGCTGAGACGCTGACAGAGACTCGGGCGTGGTTTCCACGGCCCTATCCGATAGTAGGCGACGTCACCAGCGGCCAATGGAGAGTGAGGAGGGTGCGGCGAGCGGTGTGAGAATGAGAGCCGCGCTCATTCAAAAGGGAGACGGCACAGAGGAAGGTTGTGTATTGAGAGCTGGGAGAGCCGAGTGTGAACAGGGACAAAGGCCAGTGCATGGGGCGGTAAGAGGGACCAAGGGCGAGTACTCAAGGAACCGAGACGCAGTGTGGACGAGGAACCCTGCGAGAGACCAGAGCATACAGAGGAGTAGACGAGCCTGGAAAGCAGTGAATTCAACAAATGACCGAGTGATCGAGCGGGGCCTGGAGCGAGCTGAGAACGACGGGGTGGCTACAAGTGTTGCACGCATCACCAACGCAGCGGCAGGTTTATACCTGCCGTCGTTGTAAGTACCACCATATGCAACACTAGCCTGTGAAAAACCTACTGAGTTAGCCTCGCAGTATATTATCTGGGAACAGATGAACTGGCCACTGCTTTTGTGTGATTACAGAATGAAGACGCTGATGTGGAACTAGAAGATTAAAGGCAAAGTAACATAATGGACTCTACTTTGTCTCAAATTAATTGTGTAATAGTTGTGAAAATATTTGCCAATACAACTATACACTGAAAGTGTCTATATTGAGAGCTGTCAGAAGAAGGCGACGCCCGGTGGCCACATTTCCGAAATTCACCCAAACCACCTCGGAGAGTGACGAGTCATAACAGCGTGTCATCACGGGAATGTCGGTGACGTCACCCCATTGAAACCCATTGAAAAATGGCTGTGGGAATTAAGATACTATACACTCTAATAAGAAGTACATACAAAACTGTGTTAATGACCATGACCAACTGTATCTATTCTATCACACGTTCATTTTTTTTTATGATTGACCCGACCGTTTTTGCAATATTCATAGTGAAACAGAGCTAGCATAGGTGGCTAGCTCTGCAGTCGCGAGGGGCGTGTCTTGTGACCATAGGACTTGCCTCCGCTCCAGGCTTGTTTACAGCGGGCCACTGAGGTTCAGCAAGCCCAAAATGAGTGATTATCTGTGGGTAGAACAAGCGAGGTGACCCGTGGATGTTATGGAGCTTTTTTTCCCCCCTCGCGATTTTAACTGTGGGTCCTGGCCTGGGACAAATAATTACAACATAAGATTAATAGGGGACAGGAAGCCTATTTGTGAGGGAAAGTTGATAATAATTAGAATAAAGAGTTAACATAAAACATTTAAACCAAGCACTTTGCCAGAGGTTTTGGAATGTTTGAGACATTATGATGTATTATTAATATTATATCATAATAATACATAATATAATAATGTTATGTTGTATTATATTATGTAATAATATCAATAATGAGTAATTTGTAGTGTTGCATAAATCAGTAGGCTATATTGATTAATACAAACATAGGCAATATATATATATATATATATATATATATTTATTTATTTTTGGAGCTAACGTTATTGAAAAGCAGACATATAGGCTTGTGTCTCTAATGTGCGCATTTACCACAATCATTTTCTGTATGTATCTTATAAAGCCTCAAGGGCCAGATTTTTTTTTACAATTGTAAGAAGGCAGCTCAGTCTGTCCAAAAAGTTGGTCATTTTTCTGTCTCTGTGTCCACAATAAAACCTGTATTGTTTGGGAGCCTCTAGTGTGTTCTCTTTTATTATTTAACACAACTGTGGTGTGTCCGATATGGGACATGAAACAAATTTAAAGCGGGTGTCAGCATGTTGGCACTGGAGGATGGGCTGTGTTGAGGCAGCCAGACACGAAAATTAAAATATGTATTAATTCATTTTCGGTGCAAAAGCATGGTGCCACGGCGGACACAATATAAGCACAATACCAATTTGGCATGTGAAATGCATCCTCACCCAACAAGATGTTTTCCACTGAATTAAATATCCAATGTATAGGTTACTGATCCGTTCCTTCAAGCCAACTGGATCAATGGGCCATCTAACATCCAATCGATCAAAGTTTTTGTTATGCGCCCTCCATAGCCCATATGTCATTGCAATGGCAAAGTTATTCTGTCTCCGTTGAAATACGCTATAAATAGTTCTTCCATAGGCCAACTAACTGTTGAAAATGAATGATCATTCTGTGCAGCTTTTTCAATTGTGTTTTAGCTTGCTGATTAAAACCTTATTAGTTGTATGTCAGCTCTCTCAGCTGCCAATTAATAACACACACATGAGCAGCTAATAACCAGTGGTGTAAAGTTAGTGCATTTACTCAAGCACTGTACTTGAGTACATCTTTTAGGTATTTTTTACTTTACTGGAGTATCATACATCTGAGAGGCAAATATTATACTTTTACTCCACTAGATAGCCTACTTTGTAGATTTTGATTATTATTTAAAAACATACATTACTACTTCAGCCCTATACATTTCGGCCATTTGAAAATAGGCGAGCTTCAAGCTCACAAGGCATTTCGGTATGCGTCAAAACTGGGCGAGTGGAACCAAACTACCTGTAACTGTTGTGTTCGGATATGCGGTGCACACAGGTTTGGGGGACCAGTGAGCTCAGTGCCTTATATATGAACGCACCCATACTGTACATTACTAGTAATTTAACATGTCTGACAGTGAGAGCGACCACAGTGTGCAGGCCTCCTCTGCAGGGTCAAATTATTACGATTTTGATGATGATGATGATGATGATGATGATGATGATGATGTGGAGATCGCGTCTGCTGCAGACCTGCAACCGTTTAGGTTTGAACCTGTTGCAGCTCAGCGTCAGCCTCAGGCAGGCCCGTCTGGAGCAGCAGGAACACCCCAACCACAGCCATCTCCACGAGTGGGCAACACCAATTGGTAAATAAAAATGAAAGCCTGCATAGCTCAAGCTCGATTATTAAGTTTCATATCAAGTAATAGTGTTAAAACAAAATTTCTGTTGTAGGTGTAACTGTCAGAAGTGTGTTGTGATGCCAACCCATGCAGAGTGTGTCTGCTGCCATGGCTATCAACAGACACTCACCACCATGCGTGAGGCTGCACAGCTGTGTAGATGCATCACAGACCACCCTGGTTTCCAAACTGTCTGTCTGGATGTACATGGTCTGAGGACAGCCTACAACCATTGGTTTCAGGACCACAGAGCTGATGCTCAGCAACTTGCAACTCAACATGAGTGAGTGTTATATTGTTATGATAAACACAACCAAACACTTTACCAATTCCCTGATACCCACATGGAGAGCTCACATCTTCTCCAACATACTTGATTTGCTTGCCAATATTTCCAGTGTAGTCCAAGTTTATAAATGGGCATTTTAACCTTGTAAAAGTGATGATACATCTGTCAAGTTCCCCACTAACCTAATCCTAATGGCTATGTTATATTATCATACTTTGCAAAACTCCTTATACAAGTTATTTACCATTATGAAAATGTAAGGCACACATACTACACATGCAGTAATTGCTACCAACACATTACTCATTTTGTTCTAACGGCATAACACAGCATGTCAAAAACAAAATATTTCACCAAAACCAGACAAGTTTTAACTCTGTTTTTCTTCTTTCTTCTTCTTCTTCCACAGGAAGTTCCGTTATGTTGCGTACAGACAGTTTATATGGTGGAACTTTAAACGACTTGGGAGGCGGAACAGAAAGCCCATTCCAGCGTGTGCTGTAAATTTAATTAGACAGACGTTTCCAAACGATGCCGGGATTCCGTACACTGGGTTCAAGCTACCATAAATCAATGTAACCTTACATTATAATAAATAGTTCAGCATTATTACCACTAATGGCTTCAGGTGTTTTCATTTGTCTTTGTACTGAATGTCTCTTGGAAATATTTTGCTTCTTGAAGCCTTTGTTTCATATGAACATAATATCCAGACATAAACATGTACTGTGTAGTTTGTGTGAAAAAGAAAATCATTCAACAGTATCACCAACAACCAGATAAAGGCAATTAAAGTGGACACAATTCTTCCAAGATACTCTTGCATAAACATTGACATTACGCTTTTTCTCTGTTGTCAGCATTTGTAACAGTTCATTCATCATTCAGACTTTACAAGGGAAGCACCCTTCATCTTTGAACATAAGATGTTCCTAGTTTTTATAGCTAATATTTCAAACAACATTCAATGTCAGGAGGACCTAATGCCTGTAGGCCAGGGGTGCCCACACTTTTTTGACTTGAGAACTACTTTTAAAATGACCAGCTCAACAAGATACCAACCAAAAAAATATATATATACCATTGTTGAAAATACTTTGTAATAAGTATATGATAAATGCACTTGGGATACGAAATGGAAAACATTTTAAACGTGTAGTTTTTTTAAGTTTGTTTTTTTATGCTACTGAAGTTTGCACGCAACACTCTTGAAAACAAAGCATTGCATTGTGGGTTTGCCTAGTATAGAAGCCATTAGTATAGAAGCCATGAAGTCAGTGAGCTGACAGGCCCTTCTTGATCAATCAAGTCATCTTAATTCAATTGGCAGATGTCAAAAATACTTTAATTAAAAAAAAAACATATTTGGGGGGCATGTCATGTGGTCTAACTGCACAGCCTTTGTGATCTACTGGTAGATCACGATCTACCTTTTGGGCACCCCTACTGTAGGCGGAGGATGTAGAGATGTGGTCCTTGAAATAAAACACCGGCGACTCAGATGGCTAGGCCACGTTCTAAGAATGGACAATGACAGGATACCAAAGGCAGCGTTAAGATGGACACCACCTGGAAAACGTAAGCCTGGGCGGCCAAAGAACACCTGGCGGAGAACAGTTGAAGGGGAGCTGAAAGAGATGAAGCTTACATGGGGCGAGGCACAGAAAGTAGCACAACATCGAGATGAATGGCGCCGAGTCGTCGAAGCCTTATTTCCCATCCGGGAAGAAGAGGATTAAGTAAGTAAGTACTGTAGGCGGATGTAGTGATGGATTTTTGCGGGCTCAGCTGTCAGCAACTCCTGCTGACAAGATGCCATCAGTGTTATGGCTGGTGAATGTGTGACCCAAGCGCACAGCAAGAGGAGACGTAGGTTTATGTGTAGCCTGTGGGCGTATTTATTCAAGGTCTTGTGGGAAAAGGTAGTGGAGTGAGTGTAGGTGGTGTGGGTTGGTGGCCGGAAGACTGGAGAGGAGAGGAGAGGCAGGTTTAGTGACAAATAACCACCACAGGATAACAACAGAAGCCACAAGGGTGCGGGTGGGAGGGAAAAAGATGTTAGACCACTCTGCTCTCTGTTCTGTTACCAACAAACACAATAAGTTATGCAGTATTACGACATTGACAAAGTGTGCATTTATATAGCGCCTTTATCCAAAGTTCTACATGCTACGCTTTGCATTCACCCATTAACACACAGTCACGTTGAAGGAAACCATGAAAGGCGCCAAATTGCTCGGTGTCTTGCTCAACAACACTTTGACACTAAGCCAGGAGGTGCCAGGAATTGAACCAGTAACCTCCTGAACCGCTGACCCACTAACAACTGAGTGACCCTAGTCCCCAACCCCATAAAACCTAATGAACAAAGGCTTACCTATTCTGGGGCAAACACAGAGGAAAAGTCAGAGATCTGCAAGCTCATAAAGGGTCTCAACGCAACATGTTTTAAGCTTGTAGATCAGCCATTTTCAACTAAAAATATTTAATTTAGAGGGAATAATGCAGGGGCTTAGTAAAGACCGCTGGGGTACTCAGGTCATCTAGGGCTTGTGTCCCACCAAAGCTTATTCTTCCCCATGGAATAACGCATGGCCCTCAGGAGAAAAACGCTTCGGTGAACACACAGCCTAAGAACATAGGGATTAATTGTGTAACAACTGAGTTCTCACTCAGTCGATATGCCTATATAATGATATCGTAGAAACTCACCAAAGATGGCTACTTGTTCTTGAAGCGACTCACATAGGACGCTACTGCATGGCTCTTCTCAGGGCGTTCTGCATCATGGCACAGCGATGGCGGGGCAACAGGCATTACGATCGGGGTGCCCTCACTGTCTCCCGACACCTTCCAGACAACCATCTCCAACATTTTGGCTGTGTATTCTGTAACCAAATGCCAAGTGTTCAAGAATTTGTATTACTGTTATATATATTATATCTATCGATATATTTAAGAGTAAAATTCTTTGTTCTTAGTATCTCAACTCAGCATTTGGGCAGCATTGCTGCTTTAACAGCAATAGTTATTACAAGGCTGCGTATCTATATTGTAGACACTCACCGTAAGTGGGTTCAGTTTTCACTGGGCGAACAACATAACCCCCCTTCTTTTGCTTTGGGAACACAACTGACCATCTGAGCATGCCATCTTTTCGCACTGCCTGCATGCGTCCACTGTTCTCATTGTAGTGCATGGCAGCAAGATATGTTCTAATGGACGAGTAGAGAACAAAAATAGAGCATGTCCCTGAATAGTAATGCCACACTTATCTAATCTTTAGTCCATAACATTTTCAAATGTACTGCCATGCCATGCCATGCCATGTACTGCCATGCATTCCTAGGTAGGAGAAGCTTGTGTGCTTCGGAAGGAAGTGCAGGATCAGTGAGTGGTATGCCTCTAAACTGGATGTCTGGTGATCCGTGGACAGCAGTGAAATGTCCTTCGAGATCATAGTGCCATGGAGAATCTTCTCCAGACCAACTGAGCTGGCAGAGTCTGGGGGAGCAGGGTTCAAACGCACACAAAAAACATCACAAGTTTTAATTCCAGGAAGGCACTATTAACATTAAAGCCATTTCAAGTTTACACTGAAACCATACATTATGGGCCAAATAAAATTATAACATACTTGGTTCCAGCCACACTTTTGTCCTGTTATCCTCTTGCAATGGATCGTGAGGACATGATGGCATCAGTGGAATTGGCAGGTCTGTGTGTTGGTTCTGTATATGGAAAAGCACAATCTGCCACTTGGCCAAAATCATGTCCCTGTCTTCTTCTGAGCTCGATCCAGCAGACCAGTACAGATGGTTGGTGATCGATTGCCGCCAAAGCCCAGCATCAACGCTTTCCCTCCTGGAGGCCAGCAAGTCGATCTTCTTGGAGATGCCTACACAAAGTATATGTAATTAGTATTTAATTAGATTATAGACTAATGTAATAGTCTACAATCTAAACCAGATTTTTTAATACAAAATTAGGCATTTAGTCCATGAGCCTGAGCCCCAAAATTGAGCCAGATATTGAATATTCCATCGTTAAAAACCTTTCACTCCAACATCTTAACAAAATGAAATAAGTATGTTGACTCTGGCTTTGTCCAATGTTCCAATGTTGATTCAGGAAAGGTATGCAAATTTGGGCATATTTTCCTAATGCCTAATTTGCATATTTAAATATACGATTTCAGAAAACTTGTAATACGATAAATCATTGTCTTCATGTAAGTAATCCACTCAGGAAGTTTCATTATGATAACTCTTTTTTACATTTTTTTTTTTCACCTGTCATGTACGTATGGGGAAAATAACAAAATGTGTGATAACCATGAAAAAGCTACTCCTGTGGAAAGGTTATCATATATTTATTTACTCGTATTGACCCTATGAACAATTTAATATAGGTTTGGTTTTGCCCACTCTTTCGATAATCATTGCTCAATCATGGAGCTCTGGCTCATGGACTACAAGGGAACAATAAAGATATAAAGACAGATCCAATCTGTCTCACATGTACGCGCGTTTTTTTTCTCCATCCCATGCTTTTGTACCCCCAAACACTATTTTCTTTTTTTTTTGGGGGGGGGGGGGGGGGGGGGCTGCGCCGACCACCATGACATCTATGTCATTCTTTCTTGTTTTTTTTCAGCGAGCGACACGGCCGTAAAAATAAGTATAATTTAGCCATTACAGTCAGGGGCCTAAAAATGTTCACGGCTTCGTCTAATTAATAGATTACAGTTGGTGACCACAGCAACATGATTGCCATGTGTGCCACCCAACAATCTTTAACCCTCTTATTCAGATCTAATTATTATTGTTATTATTGCAAGATTTATTTTATAGCCAAAGCATGTAACTTGTTGCTTTAAGCCTCCTGAATGGGCTAAACACAAGACTTGACTGTTCCACAGTGGCCTGTTATTGATATATAAACAAGAAAGAATGACATAGATGTCATGATGGACGGCGCAGCCCCCCCCCCCCCCATCCCCCCCAAAAAAAAAGAAAATAGTGTTTAGGGGTACAAAAGCATGAAATGAAAAAAAAAAAAAAAGGGGGTCTGCGGTTACTTTACTAGTTACTTACACCAAAAAGTAATGCGTTACTGTGAAAAGTAACTTTTAAGTTCACGTTTTGGCCTATAACTCTTGAACTATATAGGCCAAAACATGAATCTGGCTGTTACAGCGCCACCATGAGGCCAGCAGGAGGCTGCGTTAATGACTATTTACCAATGGACCGAATGCCCCCGCCCTCCCCCAGGTAAAAATCACTAAATAACGATAGAAAGCAATACATGATTTTTTTTTAACCATCATCTTTTAATTATTATCATTACAAACTAATAAAATAACCCTTGTTGTGAAAAAAACAAAGTAGTCCTTTAAAGTATCAAAAGTACAGGCCTACTACAATTTCTGCAATTATCAGATTAACAAGCTCACAGTTATTTTCAAATAGCCTATGTATAAAATCGACCAAATCACGCCCTGTTACGCCCCTTTTTCGCCTAAGCCACCTCCTCTCTTTATAAGGCTGCAGAGGTTAACTCCCACATACCTCAGATGCCTCAAACCTCTTCATAGAGGACGGTTCGCTTGCGCTCTGCCGTCCTAAAAAGTGAGTTCTAAGTAGTCATGTGAATGCTTGGGGCATAAATGTATAAAATGACTGTGAACTTTAATAAAAAGATACAGTTAATGCAATACTGCTCGACAAATTGCTGTTTTGAAACTCTGAACAAACGTAGTGTAGTTCCAGGTTTTCAGAAGGTAATATACACATTTCTAGTTCTGCGTCCTTTTCCCAGAGTTTTAGATAGACTTCTGATTTTAAATGGAAACGTAGTGTCTGTTACAAAACGAAACAATGTTAAAACTGAACAGCAAAGGGGTATGCCATCTTCTGGACACCTTAGAACTATTGCAGTTGATTGTCAATTACCTTTTGCAGTTGTAGCTTGTTTCCTAGTACGTGTGTTCTCATTGTGATCCAGAACTGCCAACTGGATGCGGGCTTTCATGCCTCCATAACTGAAATGCAGTCTCTTCGGACTGTATTTCAGCATTGACGCATGAAATACCTCAAGGGCACCTGCAGACAAAACGCAGACAAAACACACACACACACACACACACACACACACACACACACACACACACACACACACACACACACACACACACACACACACACATGAGGGAACCTCAGTCCACATGGACAATGCAGTGAAGCTAGGCATGTTTGGAAAAGTGAACATAGCTGCTCAGCTTAATGAAGGTTACAGGCTAGGGATCCGTAGACACAATGAGGAGGTTGACAAAAACAGGCACATCTTGTCTAAAATAATAGATTGTGTCAAATTCTGTGGTGCCTTTGAGTTAGCCCTACGTGGGCATGATGAAAGTGAAGACTCAGCAAATCCTGGTGTTTTCAGAGGATTGGTGGATTTTGTAGCAGCAATAGATGCAGTTGTACAAGAGCACCTGTAGGCTGCTACTGTGTTTAAGGGAACATCTAAGACAGTACAGAATGAACTCCTTGACTGTATGCTCTCTGTTTTGAGAGAACGCATCATAGAAGAAATCCAGAGTGCAGACTTTGTCTCCATACAGGCTGATGAAACAACTGATGTTTCCACTCAAAATCAACTGGTTGTTGTTTTCCGCTACATTGACCAAGCCCATGTTGTGCAAGAGAGATTTTTTGAATTTGTACCTCTCCAGAGTGCCACAGCTGATTCCATCTCCACAGCACTTCTGGCTAGGTTGAGCTCCATTCTCCCTGATGACCAGAAGAAGAAGCTCATCGCCCAGACATATGATGGTGCAAGTGTCATGAGAGGAGCCACAGGTGGTGTGAATAAGAAGGTGCAAGATGTTTATGAGAATGCACACTATGTCCACTGCTATGCACATCAATTAAATCTCATCATGCAGCAGGCGACATCTAGCATTTCCAAAGTCAGGCAGTTCTTCTCTGACCTGGGTGGATTCACTACCTTTTTTTCACGATCTCCTAAGCGAACCAATGTTCTGGATAGAGTGGTGGCACACAGACTCCCAAGAGCAAGCACAGTAAGATGGAACTTCCACAGCCGTACTGTGAACACTGTGTTTGAGCACAAAGATGACCTCCTCCAGTGTTTTGAAACCATTAGGTACTCGGGTGATTTTGATCATACCACTGTGCGAGAAGCTGGAGGGTTTGTGAGGCTACTGGAGGTTGATACGTTCACCTTCTTCTTGGAACTGTTCCATCACATCATGCCTCATGTGGACATTCTCTACAACCAGCTCCAGAAGAGGAACATTGACTCAGTCTTTGTCCAGAGAAGCATGCAGCAGTTCACAGAAAAAGTGCAAGAGATCAGGTAAATGTATATGTATGTTGTATTACTGATACTGTGTTAATGTCTATGATATGATCCTTGAATAACTTAAACTATGTGTAGGTAATAACATACCTGACAACTAAAGCTAAACTTTTCTATTCTGGTTCTATTTAGAGATTCCATCCCTACACTCTGTGGAGAACATAGCAGCCGTGTATCTCAGCAGCAGCTTGGCAAGAAGAAACGTCACACACTGGGCCCAGATGAACTTCAGAGGATAGCTACAGAGGTGAGAAATATGCTGTTAGTCTTTTACAAAGTTGATACAGTTGAGTTTTTGTTATTATTGTAGTAGTGCTGTATTGTGCTTAAAGTAGGCCCTATGTAATATAACAGTCTAGTTTTATAATACTGCTGTACTAATTTGCATTGTCCCTATCAATTAAATGCATACATTGATAAAACTATATAGTGTTTTTATTATTATATTGATATATTATACTGTTGTTGACTTATCCATTCCATATTCTATTAAGTTGGTGCATTCATTTTGTTCCCCTTCTTTTTAGGTGTGTGACACTATCTTGGCCCATGCAAAACAGAGGTTTTCCTTCACCAAGCACCTAATCAGTGCTGCACTGCTGCAGAGTGTCAATTTCCACCAGTACAGGAGCCGGTTCCCTGAAGCAGCACTGAACACTACCATGGAGGCCTACCCACTGCTGAACAAGAACAAGCTGAAAACTGAGCTGTCACTCATCTACAGAAATGATGAGTTCAAGAACTGTAGTGGTGCTCCGGGTTTTGGTCAATGCCCACACCCCTGCCCGACCACTCCGGTCTGCCACCTCGGGGCGACTGACTCCCTCGCCACTCAACGGTCCTTCTGGTCGATCGACGCGGTCACAACTTTTTTCTGTTCTGGCCCCACAGTGGTGGAATGAACTTCCCACTGAAGTCAGGAGAGCAGAGTCACTGCCCATCTTTCGCCGCAGGCTGAAAACCCACCTCTTCAGGAAACACTACCCTTCCTCTTTACCTGGCCTACTTGTTGTTAACTAGTTGTACGAATGCTTGTTTTATTGTTGAATTGTTTATTGGATCTTGTTTAGTCAATACAATTATTTGTTTTAGCTCCTGCTCATTTGATTTAGCTATTCTGTGTCATCTGTTTAAGGAAATAGGTAGCTGATATATTGCACTTTTACCTTAGCGCTAGGTATGCTCTTGGTTACTTGTTATTGCAGAAAATGCACTTATAACCTCTGGTGATTAGTAGCTTTCGTTCCCTACCTTTGTTGATTGCACTTATTGTAAGTCGCTTTGGATAAAAGCGTCTGCTAAATGACTGTAATGTAATGTAATGTAATGTGCTGTGGCTCTGTACCAGGTCTTCATGGAGAACAACCTTCAGGACACCTTCTCAGAGACTGTAGCTTTGTTGAAGATCCTCATCACAACTCCTATGACTACAGCTGAATCTGAGAGGTGCTTCTCAACACTGAAGAGAATCAAGACCTTCCTCAGAAACTCAATGACAGAGGATCGCCTCAATGCATTGGCCATGCTCTCTATGGAGAAGAAACTTGTCAAAGACATCCCTGACTTTAACCAAAAAGTCATTGAAAGATTTGCATCTCTCAAAGAGAGGAGGGCCAAATTTCTGTACAAGAAGTAAAACTTAAGCCTTAAGGTGGCAAAGTCATGTCTTTCAGCCATTTCATTTTTTGATGGGACCAGTTGTTGCCCAATGATTTTATTCTTTCTATTATTATTAACATTTTTACCTTATTTGTTTATTTATTTTTCAAGGCAGCGTATAGCCTCATTCACGTAGCCTAAGTTATTTTCCATTTGGGACCATTTGGAAAAACTCCTGCTGTGTATTTAATTATAAATATATTATAAATATAAATATACAGTTTTCTAAGCAATTACCAGCAGCAGTCTTTATTGTTTTTTTGTTTTGTTTTGTTTTGTTTTGAACCGTAAAGACATTTAAAATAATTCCTTGTTAGTTTCAAAGATAAGAGAAATGCAAGCGTGTTGACCCCCATGGGTCCCAGTGGGTCGCCAGCCAATTGTGTTAATATAGTGTCACAATCCTTTTAACCACTTTATTGGCACTGGTTAATTTTTTGTAGATTTATTTTGCACTTATCATAAGGTACTTTTTGTTTAGTTTTGAAAATGTTCAAGTCATATGACTGATAATGGGAAAAAATAAAAGCCTTCCTCTGAATGTGATAATACCTTTGTGCATGTTTGCTTGATTTTTGAGAAATAAAAAGAGATGCATCATAAGTAATTAATAATGAAGAATTAACATAACACAGTGTCAAATTAGCTAGATTTGAGGATAAGTAGAAAAAAATAAAAAATAAACGTTTTTTTTTTTTTTAATCGGCGGCCGCGCGCGACCCCCTGCCCAATAAATGACCAGCCGCCACTGAGAACTACTATACAGTAAGTGTTACACATGTTTTCCTGACTTAAATTTACATTGTAATTAGCCTTAGGTCAAGACTCCCGTAGATTTATTTTTTATCGATTTTGACATGTTTTATCTCTACGAGTCTTAGCTACCCCCCCCAGCTTGCCCTGGAATGTCAGCTCCAAAGCCCGTACTTCTCCAAAAGTGTACACATGCTAAATATAAGGTGCTTACCCGCTTGCCCCACATGTTACCTCGGTGTCTGGTGTGTTTGTGCAATGTATTGGTCCATACTTTTCAATAAAGAAGTGTTTTAATCCCGTGGCCGATTCTGTCGGAAGTTCCCAATTAGCGGTAGTGACGGGGCGCATCTGGTGAAAACCGGAATTACACTCAATGTAAACAGGAAGTAAACAAAAGGGGGAAATGAAGTTCGGCCATAGACGGGATTAAAACGCGTCTATATTGAAAAATATGGACTAATACATTGCACAAACATTCCGTACACTTAGTTAACATTTGGGGCACGCGGGTAAGCACCTTATATTTTGCATTTGTGCATGTTTGGAGACGGGGCAGTGTGTGATGTAGCCTACTCAGTGGTGTAAAGTAAAGTACATTAACTCAAGTGCTGTACTTAAGTACAAATTTGAGCTACTTTTACTTTACCTGACTATATTTCCAATTGTCTATACTTTTACCTCTACTCCACTACATCTCAGAGGCAAATATTGTACTTTTACTCCACTATATTATTTGAAAAACTAGTTACTTTGCAGATATATTACCTTAAAAATTAAATATTACTATTTTAAAGATCTACAAGCTCACAACGTGATGCATTGTGAGCTTGTAGATCTGCTATTTTAAAACATTTTAGTACTTTTACTTTCGGTACTTTAAGTACATTTTGATACAATACTTTTGTACTTTTATTCAAGTATTTTTTTATTCCAGACTTTCGCTTCTAACAGCACTTCTACATTGCAGTATTGATACTTTTACTGAAGTAAAATATTTGAGTATTTTTTTCAACACTGAGCCTATTTGGTTCAAAGTAGCTTGCTACTTAACATGGCTCGCTGCTGAGCAGCGCATGGGGAATCTACCTCAAAATAAATTTTGTTAACTTGACCTGGGAGAATGAATATCGTGTAGCCTACTTTTTTGATAACGTTAGTCATGACTCGCAACGCTTTAATTTTTATTATTGTTAATGCGGTAGGTTGGCAAGTAGGCTACAAGCATGGCCACTCAAGACAATCCCTCCTGCACACTTTCTTTAATTGTCAGCCATAGATTTCTGTAATGCAACCCCCCCTCTCCCCCCTTCTTCTGAACAGCCTGGATATTCTTCCTGAGGTGGTTTTGCTGTGGGTTTTTTTGCTGTCAAGTCTACAGACTGGGGACACTTGCTGTCAAGTCTACAGACTGGGGACACTTGCTGTCAAGTCTACAGACTGGGGACACTGAGAACTACACTATACAGTAAGTATTATATATTTTTCCTTAATTAAATTTACGTTGTCATCATGCACACTTTCTTTAATTGTCAGCCATAGATTTCTGTAATGCAACCCCTCCCCCCCCCTTCTTCTGAACAGCCTGGATATTCTTCCTGAGTGGTTTTGCTGTGTTTTTTTTTCTTGCTGTCAAGTCTACAGACTGGGGACACTGCTGTCAAGTCTACAGACTGGGACACTGCTGTCAAGTCTACAGACTGGGGACACTGCTGTCAAGTCAACAGATTGGGGACACTGAGAACTACAGTATACAGTAAGTATTATATCTCTGCTGTCCGGCCGGAAACAGCTAACTCCAAAATGGTAATTGTTCAGGAAATGAAAAACAAAATATAAATTTTTCAGAAAATGAAGAAAACCTTATATTTTTAAAACAAAGAAATACTGCCTCATCAAACTTGGTATTGTGACTTTATATATTATCAGATACTTGCATGTGTCATTATTATCACCACTTTACCCAAATCCAGCTCAAGTGGAGTTAGGAGGTTTTGTCCATCATTGAGTGGAGTTAGGAGGTTTTGTCCGTCATTGATAAGAACAGCTGACAATGAATCTCAAAGCTCACAACACATCACAACGTATTGTGAGCTTGGAGATCAGCTATTTATGGTGTGCGCCATCCTCATGTACTAAGTATAGATCAAGCTGAATGCTATACTTAAACAACTTTTATTTTCACATGCATTGGAAACATCCATGGATCATTCAACAAACAATTCTGCCACCCCGCAAAACGTTGACCAGAGGCGAGAGCAAATGACTGTTCACTTAAAGTCTCTGCTAAAGGTTTATTTATATTTGACAATTGGCAAAAACCCTGAAGTTTTTAGACTATGGTATTGATCTGACAATTGGCAAAAAGACAGAAATTGGAATGTATGGAAATTGGGTTTATGCTACAACTTACTGCAATAGAATGAAGTTTTATGACTATAGTACTATAGTACACTTTTCAATGTGTGTGGTGGGTGTTTGCTAGTGCTTTAGATTGTCATAAAAGCTATGAAAGTCCTTTGGCATGATCTCTTTCAGCTCTTGGAGATGTTTGTATTTCATTGGCTTGATTTTCTGCCGGTCTGTGTAGAGGGGTGTGACTGCTGTCGTGTCTGAGGTGGTGTGTCGGAGGCCCAGCTTTGGAAATGCAGTCCAGTTATCAGAGTGGTGGATCTTGAAGTCCATCGTCCCATCAATGTTGTACCTGATAACATATAAAAAAGAAAAAATATAATTATTTACATTTAACAGCATTTATACGTGCAACATCATGACTTTTGACCTGGACTAGTCAGATAGACACGTGTTAGAGTGATAGTTACCTGATGGCTCTGATATCATGAACAGTGGGGTCACCAGGTTTGTTCCCTGGACGGAGAGACGTGCAGAGCCTCAGTTTGGTGAAGTCTTGGAAGAAGGTATGGTCCACATATTTGACTTCATATGGGTGAGGCTTGGACCGCGCTGTCTTCATCAGGGCAGCGTATTCAGCTGGGACAAATATGTCCTGGTTTCTCAGGCGCCTCTCAATGACACTGTGCACTGAGTCACACTCCATCTGTGTGTGCCCCTTCTCCAGGAATTTCTGGGTGACGACCTTCTTCATTTCTGTGGAAAACTTTAGGAGAGCACAGCCGAGCACTGAATTGCGGTTTTGGTACCCACAACCATCACTCCACAAAATGTACTCTTCATGCTCCTTATGCTCAGTGAGGAAATGGGTGACACAGGATGCAAACTCATTGGCAGACAGAGCTCCCTCACCTTCATGCCAGACATAGCAAGTGGCATTGTGTGTAGACATTTCATAAACTGTAAAGTTGTGGATGGCAAGTTTTGTCCTGTAGTACAGAGCCGATGCCTTCAATCTGGGGCAGAGGAGACAACCATGGTCTTGTCATTTGCATCATTTTTGTCCTGCACTTTTTCTGCGCGGGCCTCTTCCTTTTTAAGAAGGTGGTCTTGCCATTCAATATCTGACAAGTTACCAGCCGTGTAGGAGCAGCAGGTGTTACACTGGTCCTTCTTTGGATGGTAAAGACCTAGGTTCTGCCTCTTAAATTCTCTTGAGAACACCTGCCTTGAAAATGGCCTCAGCATCTTCACCTCAGCTGCACGATGGTAAACTTTATGCAGGGCAGTCATTGTCTGAAAGACAGGCTCCAGGTACTGTTTGGATGTTGATGCCCTACAGTAGTGGGAGGGCATCTTAGGGAGATCCTGTAGAAAATTCCTCATGAACTCACGATCCTCACCTCTGTCGCATGATGCTGCATTCTTCTGTGCATTTTCGGTGTCCATGGTCTGCCACAACTTAAACGACGACCATGCCTTTATTCCAAGCGTTGACAAAAACAAACTCCTGCACACCCTCATTCTCTGTCCAGTCACATTTAAAAAGAAAACACGAGCAGATGACCTTTGAGAAGACCCCCTTCTCCTCTTTACTGGGGTGACGTCTATCAAACCTTCCACATACATTCTCTTCTCTTCCCAGTTCATGTTCTCCTAAAAGCATTGAAAAATCTTCTCCCTGTCTGCCTCATCAATTTCACTGCAGTGATGCTTGGAGGACTTGACACACGCAGCAGACTGGCATCTCGGTCCCATCACTCGAGGCTCGTCGTTAACCTCTTCTCCCTTCCTCTTGCTAATGTAGGACTGTCCCATCATTCTTCTCCTTTTATGAAAAATCTTCTTCCTTTCTTTCTTGCACTTTCTTCCTCCAGCTGCGTCTTCCTCAGCCCCATCATGGGAATCTACGGAGCCCCTGAAGGGACATTACTAGGTAGATTGTTTTAAGTGTAGATACATTTTTTTAAAGGGTCACTTTATTTTTAAAAGCTGCCGGTTTATGTTTTGTGGTATGGGGAAAAAAATCATATGTTGGCAGAAAAAAAGGAGGAGGCTATAAAAACAAAATATTTAGGGGTTGAATTTTTTTTTAAAGGGGAAGGATTGTTTTGGGGGGGGTTAACATTTTTTTTTATAGTTGCTTAATTATTAAAGGGTGTATAGAATAATCTTTTTTAGAGAATTACATTTTTGTAAAGAGGGATGTTTTTTTTTTAGGTGAAAAAGTTTTTTTTTTTCAAAGTGAGTTTTTTTTTCAAAGTGAAGAAAGTTTTTTTTTCAAAGTGAGTGTTTTTTTTTAGGAGAAAAAGTTTTTTTTTTTCAAAGTGAGTTTTTTTTTTCAAAGTGAAGAAAAATATATTTTTTTTCAAAGATTTTTTTTTTTTTCAAAGATTTTTTTTTTCTCAAAGATTATTATTATTTTTTTCCAAGTTTTTTTTTTTCAAAGTGAGTGTTTTTTTTTCAAGTATTTTTCATCTTCAAAGCTTTTTTTTTCAACGGCCGGGGGTCCACAGGGGTCCCCGTGGCGGGGGTGGCAGCCGGGGTTCCACGAGGTCCCAGTGGACTGGCCAGGGGTCCACGGGGCTCCCTGTGTCGGCCGGTGCTCAGCTGCCCGACCCGTCCGAAGGGCCACCCTTCCTGGGTACCAGATGGGACGAGTGCCCTCCCTACCCTGGAGGTGCGCCTCGGAGCTCCGGGCGGCCCGTGGACCGTCTCTACCCGGCAAGCGTGGGGCCCCCTCTTCCCCCTCTGCTGAGTTGCTCCGGGGCTCGGGCAGGGACAACGGGGGACCCACCTGGAGCTCGGAGGCACACCTCCAGAGCTGGGAGGGGGGCACTCGTCCCATCTGGTACCCAGGAAGAGTGGCCCTTCGGACGGGTCATTATTATTTCCCCCTTTTCTCTTCTGGACGATTTTCTAATGCAAGTTTAGTCTGAAGTAATTGCGCCGCTTTTTAGTTTCAATAAATTGTAGAATATTCAGTAGGTCTATAATATGCCACCAACGTAATAACACAATGTAGAATGGAGTAGCCTATATAATGCCCCCATCTTTCTAATTCATTAACATGCCTCATGCTTCTGCTATTGCAGCTATTGGAGAACTAACACTAGATAGGCTTAGAGAGAGAGCTTCGCCTATTTATAGGATCACTTCTACAAATTAAAAAAGAATAAAAACATACATGCATGCATGTATACAGTATAACCATATAGACCTATTTAACTACTGCTGGAGCCCATATTATGTGAATGAGATTACAGGATTGAAAAACTACTTTGATCAAAAATAAGTTACTTCTATACTTACTTCCAACTTCTACAAGTGAAAGAGAGGTGATTCACTCTAACAATCATCATCGTCTTGGGTCATCTTTCTAAATAACATGCTAATCATCGTCTCATCATCTTGGGTCATGTTCTGCTATTGCAGCTATTAAGTACCTCAAATGGCATGTGAATGCAGAGGTGAGGTGAGTCGTCTTGGGTCATCTTTCTAATTCATTGACATGCTAAGGTACAGCTATTGTCATTGAAGTTATTGAAATAATAAATCAAATAGATAGGTCACTTTAACTCCTCATCACAACCACGTAGCCTACAAAATCAGGGTCTTTATTTGCCACTCTTTGCAGAAATGTATACATCAGCAATAACTGTGTCATCACATCATCACTGTGTCATCATGTTGGGTGTGCTGTTCAAGCCCTCTTAGATGGCTGGCTGTAGACATGGTCAGGTCAGGTTGTAACCTTGGCAGGGCGTCTAGCAGCAATCCGATGTTTTCCACCAAAGCTCTGTGTGTGTGTGTGTGTGTGTGTGTGTGTGTGTGTGTGTGTGTGTGTGTGTGTGTGTGTGTGTGCACACACACACACACACACACACACACACACACACACACACACATATATATATATATTTATACACATATACATACACACTGATATAAATGACAGCTTAAATTAAAAGTGCATACAAGAATTACAAATAGACATTTGTGCTTTGACATTTGCCATGTTCATGACTGCTGTTTCCTACATTATCAATTGCTTATGTCACGTTGAACTCTGTTGAATAGTATTACCCCACAAAACATATAGATCTTAGTTCATTACATAAGTCATTACATGCTAAATGTTGCATTTATCTCATGCTATGCCGACATACATTCCCACATTCATGTTGCTAACAGAAAGCCTTTGGCCAAAAAATAGACCAATTAAAAAACCTTTTTCTTTTGCACTTGAAGTATACTTAGCTTACATGACAAAGACTCAAACCATTGGAGGGGGGTAACGCTTGGAAGCTAGTGTACTTTACTATCATCAGGATGACTTGAACCATTGAACAGGGGTGTGGGGGGTAACCCATTTTTGAAATCTTGGAAGCCTGGGATGTCAAAGATGAAAGTCTGAATGAACTCCCAAACCTGGGAACATGGTTTCAGGGAAATTGAGATCGAAGACATAAAATGCTTTAAAACACCCATCACCCAAAAGAGATGGGTGCGCCAAGGCCGCCCCATTTATTATCACATAAGCTTGGGAACACTGATGCCCCTCCCCTAGCATAAAAACATATGGATACTCTGTGGTTGCTGCGGTCAGCTACTGCACCAGGTTTGCCACAGGCTGAAGAAGAAAAGAAAAGAGAGGAAAGAACAAGATTATTACAAGTTGATACAACAGGTTAAATTGAACTCCAAAGCTCCAGTGCTGTAGTCAAGTCACTATATCTGGAGTCTAGGTTGAGTTAATTCCCCAGTAGTGCTCAAGTCCAAATAGTGTCCAAAGTTACTGAACATGAGTGTGTATGCACATGTAGGTGGAACACACATGCCTGCCCTTACACAGCATTAAAATAATGTCACTGTAATTAGCTATCAATATCTTATGCCAACTTATATATTAGGCTATATTACAAAAAATGTGTCTGCATGATCCAACTGTTTGTTGGGCTTCTTCCTCACGGAAGACCAAGGCTGGAGACCAAGGCTGGGGCGCTAACCCATACTGCTCCCGGAGTATGTGAGCTCTATGTGAATACCAGCTGAGAGCAAATCTACTGTATGTTGACGCGAAGGTCACCCGTCTTCTCCTTCCTGGCCGGCCATGTGAGTGATCTTCGCAGAGAATTCAGGGTTCATCTCCCAGTACACTCAGGATTTTTATCGAGAAATCCTGAGAAATCTACAGACAGGAAAAGACAAAAAAATGTGTAAGGCACAAACAATAATCGATTTAGTCTGTACTAAACTTATTCTGTGAGATGTAACCTCACCATGCCTTGAGTGTCCACTAGATGCGGCAACTCTTCGATTATGGCTTGGATTGAATTTGTCCCATCTGCAGTCTGCAGTGGTGGCCACATGTTTTGGCAAGGCTTGTCTGCAGTTATTTGATTCTGTGAAGAGCAGAAAAAGATTAACTCAAGCTAATGGTGATAGATGAACATCCAAGTTTACAAGAACGGTTTGTTGCAAAAAGCATAGTCACATCCACTCCTAAATGTACAGTAGTCACATGAGTTGGATTGAGATAGAAGGGCAACTTGTACCTTATTTCAATCCAAGACACCTTGCTTTACCTTTTTCATGTGACTCCTCCCTGGCCTGGGTTGAAACATGCATCATAAAGTAGAGAAAGATATCAGAAAAGAACACACACAAACACACATGCACACATTAGGAAATAACCAGCAGCAACACTGAAATTAAGAGTTGCCAATAATGGTTCACATTACAGTAGGATTCACAATGGAATGTTTTGTAACAATGTATTAACTTTACTTACTGTCCCATGATAGTCCCTCAGGCATGGAAATGTATCCACTATCGATGACACCAGCTTTGCCTTCGTAGCTGAAGTTGGAATTTAAAACAATAGACATTTTATTAACATTTCTTTTTGGATAGTAGGGCCAAACGTATTTTATTGCTTTACCTTAGCTTGACATTCCTCTCCTTTAGCTGTGCTAAATTATTCTAAATAGCCTGTATTGTACATACAACTGATATTTGTTTAAGTAGGCCATCTTTTACATGGCTAAAATTCTACATTTTGATGCTGGCCCCTCTCACATCAGTAAATTGCTTTGCTTAGTGTCTGTGCTACTCTCTGTTTCTCTAAAATGCAAGTGTGCTGACCGCCATCATCTGTAGCTAATACACTGACTATATATAAGTACCTCATACAACCCCAATTCAAATGATCTGAACTATCCTGTTTAAACCTAGTTCACACCCGAGATTACCTGGATGAGATTGTTCAGAATGCTGTTGTGGTTCGCATTAGTGAAAATGTACCACTGTCTAACCACACACTAGTCAACAAATGGGCTTAATCTGTGTGTGAGAATACTCACTTCTCTACGAAGCTCTCCATCAGATGAGACGAGTATACGGACCATTGATCTTCTTTCAGTCATAGAGATGTAATGGCTTTCCTGGAAACTGGCATCCAAGCATTTCCCATCACCGGTTTTGTTGAGGATTTCACATATTCTATTTAAAAAAAAGAGGAATGACTAAAGGAATTGAAAAGAAAAAAAACATGAATCTCCAAATAGACTAATCAGACAAAGTTGTTTGTAACCCTACCCTACCTATAGTCAAGGTGAAGCTAGTCTTGTAAAGCTGCTTTAACAGAAAAATTGAACTTACAGTGCAGATGTTGCTGCTTCCTCCCCTGAAACGCTTTGCTGTTCTGTAGGCAATTCTGGAGTGCCTTCTGGGGCTTGAATCCTGAAAAGTATGAAAAGGGAATTATTGCTTTATCAGAACTATACAATGGATACATTTGTTAAAATCAAATACAAAACAATTACACTCTATTTATTCATTTATTTTAATCAATGTGTTTACAACACATCCCTAATACTACAGTATGTGAGAATTTGGCCTTAAACCTAGCTAAGTTGAGTGCAACTTTTTAATCCTGTCGTCCTCTAACTTTTCCCATTCCTCCACTTAAATCGCACAGCATTCCACCTCACCAAACACATGTATGAAAAAATGGCTATTTTGTCCAACATGTAAAAAAAGAAAAACATGATGTGAACATACACGGTACATTATAATAATAATGTAAAGTATACATGATGTGAACATGCACGGTATATCATAATAATAATAATAATAATAATAATAATAATAATAATGTACATGATGTGAACATGCATGGTATATAATAATAATAATAATAATAATAATAATAATAATGTAAAGTATACATGATGTGAACAAGCACGGTATATCATAATAATGATAATAATAATAATAATAATGTAAAGTATACATGATGTGAACATGCACGGTTCATCATTATAAAAATTATGTAAAGTATCATAGCAGTATACAGTAGAGTATAGCAACAACACCTCATTAAGCTACAAGTACAGTACAGTATAGCAACAACACCTCAATAAGCTACAGTAGGTATGCTACATCGCACAACGTTGTCGGCCCCAAAAATAGCAGATCTACAAGCTCACAGCGCGTCGGACGCAACATGTTGTGAGCTTGTAGATCTACTATTTTCGGTGTCAACGTTATTCATGTGATAGAACATGATAGAATATGCCAGCCAATATGATGACATTCTCTCCCTAGAATTAAATCACTTTGAAACGCTGCGCTCCATGTACCAGTGGTTCTCAAACTTTTTCATGTCAAGGACCCCCAAAATGACACTTATTACCCCACGGACCCCCATTTGAAAAGATAAGCCATGGACCCCAATAAGAGAAGGTTTTTACGGCTCTCTAGCAGTGATTCTCAACCATTTTAATTTCAAGGACCCCCAGTTTAACATGCATTAGGCTACGGACCCCCATTAATGGCATCGATACCTCTGGGACCCCAATTCATATTGTAAAATCAATGTTAATTTAACTCTTGAGAGTGTACAAATGGAACCAAATGGACCCGTATGGGTCTGTAACTCTGAGAGTGTACAAATGTCCATTTGGTTCAATTTGTACACTCTCAAGAGTTAAATTAACATTGATTTTATTTTTTTCCATCATTTAGCTGGGGACCCCCTGGAACCCCCTCAAGTACCCCTGGGGGTCCCCGGACCCCACTTTGAGAATCAATGCCATATACAACATAAATATGATCGGCACATTAACGTAGTGGGTTTGGCGTTGAGTGCCAGTGCTAGCTGGGTGCTACCCATGGAGCTAACGGTGCTAATGTTAGCGTTAGCTAGCATAATGGCTAACGTTAGTAAGCAAGCTGTACACACTAACACACCATACCTCTATGGTACACACGCATTCATTCATTCATTAATTCTCCCAGATAGCGGTTGATTAATGAGAGCACCTTATCACTTACAATAATTTCCTTGTAAACAAATGAACGTTAGCTGACCAGCTATTTCCTCCGTGGTGGAAACTGGAAACTGGAAGTGGAAAGTCTGGTGACCAAATTTGGTCACAGAGGAAGTGACGTACTGATTTTCAAACTCGTGCGCACGACTTCAAAGTCGTGCGCACGAGTTTGAAAATGAGAGGTTTTATTTTCAAGATAGGTAATATTTTTTTTTGTAAAAGTTTTTTTTTTTTTTTTGTAAAAGTTTTTTTTTTTGTAAAAGTTTTTTTTTTTTTTGTAAACGTTTTTTTTTTTTGTAAAAGTTTTTTTTTTGTAAAAGTTTTTTTTTTTTGTAAAAGTTTTTTTTTTTTGTAATTTTTTTTTTTTTTTGTAAAAGTTTTTTTTTTTTTTAAGTCATGCATGAAAAAAAAACTAACCAAAAAAAAAAAAAAAACTTGAAAAAAAAACATTATATTCCCTAAATAAATAAAAATCACCCCCCTTTAAAAAAATGTCATACTCTAAAAATATTATTTTATACACCCTTAAATAATAAAGCAACTATAAAAAAAAGTCACCCCCACAAAAAAAAAATCTTTCCCCTTTTTAAATAAATGTCATCCCCTAAAAAAATATATTTTAGAGCCTTGTTCTTTTTCACCATACCACAAAACATAAACCGCCAGCTTTTAAAAATAAAGTGACCCTTCTAAAAAAATGTACCTACCCTTAATACAATCTACCTAGTGATGTCCCTTCAGGGGCTCCGTAGGAATCTAAAAACACAACAAAAAACAATGTGTGTGTGTGTGTGTGTACTATCTATTCACTCAACACTCATACTTTATGATGTCAATGTCAATACAACTCATCAATCATGAACACATTAATCAGTATTATACCTGGGACCACTTCAAGTTCCTCTCCCTCTACACTTCTAGGGAGAGACAGTTCTGTCTCCTCATCCTCTAAGCTTGCCCAGTCCATTCCCCATGCCTTCCCATACACCACCTGGATCATTGCACAGCCACACTTTTCCTCCAGCAGTGACATACTGTTAAAAAGAAAAAGAAAAATACAAACTGCTGATGAACAACTTATTGAATGATAGGCAATAACAGTCTGATAAGTTATTTGTTATATAGCTTGTTAACTAAGACTCCTCAGTCAGCTAACAGCTATATTACTATTACAATAATGGTCAACATTTGCATGACTTATTAATTAATGCCCTCATGACACCGCTTATATAGGTCTACAACAGTGGTTTTCAACCTTTTTTTGCGTCAAGGACCCCCAAATTGACACACATTAGCCCAGGGACCCCCATTTGAAAAGTTATGCCAGGGACCCCCAATAAGAGACGATCTAGCAGTGATTCTCAACCATTTTAATGTCAAGGACCCCCAGTTTAACATACATTAGGCTACAGACCCCCATTTAATGGCATTTCTATCTCTGGGGGGACCCCACTTTTTATTATAAAATCAATGTTAATGTAACTCTGAGAGTGTACACTCTCAGAGTTACAGACCCATAAGGGTCCATTTGGTTCCTATCTATCATTTAGCTGGGGACCCCCTGGAACTCCCTCAAGGACCACTGGTGGTCCCCGGACCACTGGTTGAAAACCACTGGTCTACAATAATGAGCAGGACTTTAAAATATTACAATAATCTTCCACTACTCAATCAGAGAGCGTCTCCTTCTCAAACCCCAATGGTTCTATTGAGCCCCCGCCCACAGGAGTGGCCCAATTCCCTCACAACTTGCTTCAAAAATCGCTCATGAAAAACTATATACTCTCCTACCTTTCATTTTCCACCTTCACATCTGTCTCCTTCTGTAATAATCAAAAAGTGCTATATATTTCATCTCGCAATTTACTTCCGGATGGTTCGTTTCACAACATTTTTTGCCACATCCGTCACGGGAAAGAAATAAGCACTGCTGTGGTCTATGGAAGCGAGCCCAAAAGCGCACCCAAATAAGCCCAAAATCGCTTATACAAAAAGTCAGACCTGGCAACGCAGCCTACGCCAATCATGTGTGAGAGATCTACAAGCTATGGGGCAGAGACGCCTGTGCCATGCATCGTATCTTAGCAACAACGAAAGCGCTCACTCTCATTGGTCGTGTCACGCTAACAGCAGTTTCCAGACAATGGCATCGCAGAGAGCTTGCTGTTACGTAGTGTTTATATATCTATGGCTGTAGCCATCAGAGTCAGTCGCAGCGCCGACGGACAGGGCGCTGTGATGATAGTTGCCATGTAGCTAACGCTAACGTGGTTGTCATGCCTGCAGCGGCTGTGCAATGACTTTGTCAACAATGCACGTTCGTGTGGTGAATGTTATTATTGCTGCTTCGTTAGTCCATTGTAGATGGTGTATGTTGTGGGCTTGTGTGTCTTCTGGTGTAGCTCCACAGCAACTCCAGTAACTAACGTAATTCAATTCAATTCAATTCAATTTTATTAAAGTGTCAAATCACAACAAGTTGTCTCAAGACACTTTACATGTAGAGAAGAGACCCAACATCCCACCCTGAGCAAGCAATTTTGCGACAGTGGCAACGAAAAACTCCCTCTTAATTCAACAGGAAGAAACGTCAGGCAGACCCTAGGCTCTAGGGTGGGGGCCTTCTGCCTCGACCGTGTCGGGGGAAAGAAGAGAGAGAGAGAGAGGGAGAGACAGAGGAGAGACAGAAAGAGATACAGTGCAAGTAGTAACAATAACAATAATAGCAAATATAATAGTGTAAGATACTAGCATATGATAGTAGAATATAGTACAGCAATAATGTGTATGCAGTATATAATGGAATAATATAAAAATGTTTAAGATAATATAATATACAGTATAGTGTAGTGGTATAGTGTAGTGTAGTAGAAATCCACGGTCGTGTCCAGGGTCGTGCTCCATGGAGAGGCCCGGTCCGGTCCGCAGTCACAGCCTTGAGCCGCAGCTGGGGGTCCGTAGTAACAGTCCATAGACTCCATGGAGAGGCCCAGGCCCGGTCCGCAGTCAGTCTTGAGCCGCAGCTGGGGGTCCATAGTAATAGTCCATGGACCTGCGACGTGGGAGGTAGAAGAAACTCCGGGGAACGAGTCCCCGGTTGTAGAATTAGTGGCAGGCCTTACTAGAGCGTGAATCCGTACAGGGTTAATTACGATTGTACCAATGGGACACAAACCCACACAACCAAAGGGAGGACGAGAAGAGAGAGGACGAGGGGAGAGAGGAGAAAGGGGAGGTGGGGGAGAGAGGATGACTATAGGGAGACTGAGTCTATACACTTCGGCTATAGGCTTTATCATAGAGAAAGGTTTTTAGTCTAGTTTTAAATATACAGAGTGTGTCTGCTTCACGGACTGAGACTGGGAGAAGGTTCCACAGCTGAGGTGCTTGAAACTTAAATGCTCTGCCTCCTGTTCTAGTTTTTTGGGGGTTTACTGGAGCCGTAAGCGTTTTTTCATACTGTCGACGCAGTGGTGTTCTGGCTGGTTTATGGGGCTCGATGAGTTCTTTGAGATATACTGGTGCCTGTCCATTGAGAGCCTTGTATGTGAGGAGGAGAACTTAAAACTCTATTCTGTATTTAACCGGGAGCCAGTGCAAAGAGGCCAATGAAGGAGTGATATGATCTCTTCTTCTGGTTCCTGTCAGTATGTGCGCAGCGGCATTCTGGACAAGCTGCAGGCTATTTAGGGACTTACTTGGGCAGCCTGATAGTAAAGCGTTGCAATAGTCCAGCCTAGAAGTAACAAATGCGTGGACAAGTTTTTCTGCATCACTTTGGGAGAGAATGTGCCTAACTTTTGCAATATTACGCAGGTGAAAAAAGGCATTTCTTGAAATTTGTTTTATGTGGGACTGAAAGGACATGTCTTGGTCAAACGTGACTCCCAGATTCTTTACAGTGGCCCTGGAGGTCAAGGTAATACCATCTAGGGTAAAATTCTCATCGGCTAATTTATCTCTGAGGTGCTTAGGGCCAAGTACAATAACTTCAGTTTTGTCCGAGTTGAGGAGTAGGTAATTACGGGTCATCCAACTCTTGATGTCTTGAAGACATGCTTGAAGTTTAGCCAGTTGATCTGTTTCATCTGGCTTCATTGATAGATATAATTGTGTATCATCTGCATAGCAATGGAAATTTATAGAGTGTTTCCTAATTATCTCACCTAAAGGAAGCATATATAGAGTGAATAGTATTGGTCCAAGTACAGAGCCTTGTGGGACTCCGTATTTAACCTTTTCGCGTAGTGAAGGTGTATCGCTAACGTTTACAAATTGAAATCTGTCAGACAGATAGGACTCAAACCAGTTCAATGCAGCACCCTTAATGCCAACCAGATGTTCAAGTCTCTGCAACAAAATATGGTGATCAATAGTATCAAATGCAGCACTGAGGTCCAACAGAACCAGTACAGAGAGAAGGTTATTATCGGATGCAATCAGGAGGTCATTTGTGACCTTCACCAATGCCGTCTCAGTGCTATGGTGTGCTCTGAATCCTGACTGAAAAGCTTCAAATAGCTTGTTGTTATGTAAAAAGTCATAACATAAGAAATGGGAGGTTCGATATAGGTCTATAGTTAGCCAAAATGCCTGAGTCGAGAGTAGGCTTCTTGAGGAGGGGTTTGATGACAGCTACCTTAAAGGACCGTGGTACGTAGCCCGTCACCAGAGACATATTGATCATATCGAGTAGGGGTGCACCAACCGGGGTCAGGGCCTCTTTAAGCAATCTAGTTGGGACTGGATCCAAGAGACAGGTCGTTGGTTTGGAAGATGTGATCATTAAAGTGAATTCGGAGAGCTCGACCGGGGAGAAAGTGTCCAAATATACACTGTGTCGTACAGTCACTTCTGAGGATATTACGTCGGAGGGCGGTCCGGTAGGGGCTGAGAGTAGTAGGTTATCAATACTATCTCTGATGGTATTGATTTTACCATTGAAAAAATTCATGAAATCATTGCTGTTAAGGGATATAGGAATACGCGGATCAGTAGAGTCATGACTTTTTGTCAATTTGGCTAGAGTGTCAAAAAGGAACCTATGGTTGTTTTTGTTTTCCTCTATTAGAGAGGAATAATAGGTGGCTCTGGCATTGCAGAGAGCCTTCCTATATATTTTAAGGCTGTTCTGCCAGGCTATACAGGATTCTTTCTGTTTGGTTGAACGCCATATCCTTTCAAGCTTACGTGACGTTCGCTTGAGATTTTTAGTTCCAGAGTTATACCATGGGGCTAGCTTCTGTTGCTTTATTACCCTCTTTCTTAAAGGAGCAACAGAGTCAAGCGTTGTCTGAAGGGAGCCTGTGACATTATCAACAAGGTGATCGACCTGAGAGGGGCTATAAGTATAAAGATCTTCAATTGTATTGGAATATACTGAGTTGATGGCTGATGGTATTGCTTCCTTAAATTTGCCCACAGCACTATCAGATATATTTCTACCAAATACATTTTTGTCCAATGGTGAGTAGTCAGTTAATGTAAAATCAAAAGTTATTAAATAGTGGTCGGAGAGGTTCTCATTATATGGGAAGACTATGAGATGTTCAATTTCAATACCATAGACCAAAACAAGGTCGAGGGTATGGTTGAACTTGTGAGTAGGTTTATCTACACACTGAGAGAAACCAATTGACTCAGTTAATGTAATAAACGCTTTACTGAGGCTATCGGTTGCAACATCCACGTGGATATTCATGTCGGCAGCCAAAATGATTCTATCAGAGTCTAGGACTAGGTGTGATAGAAACTCTGAGAATTCAGATAGAAATTCAGTGTAGGCCCCAGGAGGGCGGTACACTGTAACAAACAATAAAGGCTGTAATGATTTCCAGCTTGGGTGCGAAAGAGTGAGAACCAGACTTTCAAACGTTTTGTAAGTCAGCCTGGGTTTGGGGCTGATTATTAAGCTTGAGTTGAATATGGCTGCAACGCCACCTCCAATCTGGCCGGTGTTTCGGGGAATATGAGCATTTATGTGACTTGGTGGGGTGGCTGTATTTAGACAGACGTATTCTTGCTCACCCAGCCATGTTTCAGTAAGACAAAGTAGATCAAGATGGTTGTCTGATATGATTTCATTTACCAATACACCTTTATAGCGTAGGGATCTAATGTTCAGGAGTCCACATTTAATAATTTTATTTTGTGGCACTACTGCATTAATTTTGATCTGTGCCAAGTTTTTATGCACAACTCCTCGAGCCCTTGGTTTCACATGCCTAGGGGGTCGAGTAGTTTCAATTGTTCTGATTTGTAGGGTAGGTGGCTGCTCTGGTGGAAGCACAGAGAAGCGTGTAGGACTGCAACTCTGCTTCCTGGTCTCAACTCTGGGTGGTCATAGTTTGTCGATAAATTCGTCTATATTTCTAGAGATGAGCGCCGCACCATCCCAGGTTGGATGTATGCAGTCTCTCCCCATCAGACCAGTTTTCCCCTCGAAAGTTTGCCAATGGTTTATAAAGCCCACGTTATTATCTGGACACCACCTTGATAACCAGCGGTTGAATGAAGACATACGGCTGTACATCTCATCGCCAATCATATTTGGCAGGGGACCAGAGAAAACTACGGAGTCCGACATTGTCTTTGCGTATGTGCACACAGACTCAATATTTATTTGATTACTTTGTGATCTCTGATCTCTTAAGTCGTGTGTCATTGCCACCGCAGTGGATTACTATTGTATCATAACGTTTGTGTTTACTTGTAGCCAGCATTTTTAAATCTGATTCGATGTCGCCCGCTCTGGCCCCGGGGATGCATTTGACTATGGTCCCTGGTGTCACCAACTTCACGTTTCTCATTATAGAACTACCAATAACCAGAGTTGTTTTCTCAGTGACATATGGAGGGGGCGTGTCACCGAGTGGGGCTAACGTCTCACTGCTAAACTCAACGGGTGTAGCAGCGAGTGGGGAAAATCTGTTTGAAACGTGAAGTGGTTGGTGTCCTGTGTGCTTTTGTTTATTACTACGCTTACGACCAGGAGCAGTCACCCAGCCGTCTTGGGTCGTGGGGTGCGTGTGGGGACTATGATCAGTCACGATCGGTGACCGTGACTGGTAATGTCCCCCTGTTCCCTGTTGCACGGGAGCAGAGGCTAGGCTAATGTGAGCACCGCTAGCTATGGTTTCCTCTAGCCGCCAGAGCCTCCTCTCCAGCGCTGCAAGCACACAGCACCTGTTACATACATCCGCACATTCAATAAAGTCGTCGGAGTTGTAACTATGCATGAGACATTCAGCACAGGAGCGAGGATGAGAGCGAGAAGGGAACCGGGGGGGAAGGAGTGAGAAGCCATCGCCCAGCAGGTAATGGCAGGACCACCCCGTGCAACGCACGTTTAGGCTGCATTATGGTCATGCAGTAATTTCAGATAATTTCGGTCCGATTAGGCCAGTGGTTATCAACCTTTTCAGGCCGCACCCCCGCGCCCCCCCCCCCTCCCCAAATAATCATATTTGAACTGGGGACCCCCCCATTTTGTTTGACTCCGTTCCACAAGTCAATATTGTGAAAATAGCAGATCTACAAGCTCAAAACGCCTCACGTTGAGAGGCGTTGTAAGCTTGTAGATCGGCTATTTTCAACATGTTTGCCTCTTTCTCATATTATTTGACAATGTGGCCAATGTTTTATAGTATAGTTTGTTGACTACTTTTGTTGCAGTAATGGTCTTTTCCTTTACTTTAGTTTTATTATTGTCTCCGCCAGGCCGAAAGGCATGGCGCGAGAGTTTACCACCTGTCCGTCCGTCTGTGGATAGCTAATCTCCCGCATTGTTGGCTTGATCGCAGCGAAACTGTGCACACACACTCCCTGGATGCCAATTCAGACCCTCTGCCCCATTTCTTTCACATGGCCCTGTTATAGTGCCACCAGGAGGCCGCTTTTTGCTAAACCCTGTAGGCTATGACATTTTCTTTTCTTTTTTTTTCTTTTCCCCCCTCTTGCAGGTTTCAAGAAAAAATGTATTGACTGGTAAATTGCAATGGCACAAAATTATGCCTGTGAGTGGAAGTGCTCAAACAGGAGGCTTAATGCCTATATTGTAGCGGCTGACGACACATACATTATAGACAGTGACACTTCACTAGAGGGTGATGTACCACCAGAAGAAATTACACCAGCTGCGATGAGTGACAGTGATGAGGAGTGTGATAGCAGTAATGAACGTGTTTTTTTAAGTGACTCTGAACCAGAACTTTATTATGATGATGATGTTGTTGCTACAGAAGTGGGGGCAGAAACGCTTCACAAAGAGTTGGCAAAGTGGGCCACAGAAACGAGGCAAATGGACCATGCGGTCAATAAACTCCTTAATATTCTTCGGAAGCATGGGCACAACCTTCCCAAAGACAAACGCACACTTCTTGCCACCCCTCGGAAAGTACAAGTGAAGGAACTGTGTAATGGCCAGTATCTATATTATGGAATACAACAAGGTGTTGAACGCTACATGTCTGTATGTCCTGCATTCTCAGGAGACATTGAAATGGCATTCAATATTGATGGGACTCCGCTATTTAAGTCCAACAGGACACAGTTGTGGCCAATACTGGGACAGTTCCACGAGTCTGAACCTTTCCTTATAGCGCTTTATTGTGGTGAAGGGAAGCCAAATCCTGTTGAGGACTATGTTTTAGACTTGGCAGAGCTTAAACAGCTCCAGAACAGTGGAATTACACACGAGGGGAAAGTGCACACATTCAGGGTGAGGGCTTTTCTCTGTGACGCACCTGCCAGGGCCTTCTGAAAAAAATCAAGGGCCACAATGCTGTCCATGGATGTGAGCGCTGTATTGAAACTGCAACTAGATCAGGTAACTTGCAGTCATTCCTGTCGATGGATGTCTTTGAGCCGAGGACTGCTACCATGTTCAGTTCAGCAACTACTTTATCCCAACCACCAACATGGGCCATCACCTCTATTTGGTGCTGGCATTCTGTGTGTCAAGCACTTTGCTTTGGACTACATGCACCTTATATGCCTTGGGGTTATGAAGCGCATGATACACTTTTTGTTGTCTGGCCCCAATAGCTGTAGATTAAGACCACGAAAAAGAGATGGATTGTCAGAAAGACTAGTCATGCTGCAGGGTGCAATGCCTGCAGAGTTTGCAAGACAACCCCGCTCGCTGAAAGACTTGGACCGGTGGAAGGCAACAGAATTGAGACAATTCCTTCTCTACAATGGGTCAGTTGTGCTCAAAGACTTGGTTGAAGAGCCCTTCTACGACCATTTCTTAAGTCTGTCAGTTGCCAATTCCATTCTCCTGGAGTCAGATGCTGCAAAAATACAGGTCTATCTCCCTTATGCCAAGGAGCTCATGCAACATTTTGTAACAAACAGTTCGGCGCTGTACAGTGATGAGTTTCCAGTGTACAATGTGCATTGTTTAAAACATATTGCAGATGATGTAGAAAATTTCGCCTGTTCATTAAATGACATCTCCTGCTTCCCCTTTGAGAACCACCTCCAGTCCGTGAAAAAGATGGTCAGGAAAAGTCTGAACCCAATAGCCCAGATCACCAAGAGGGTGACTGAAAGGCAGCTTGTGAACAGTGACATATTGCGGCCCAAACATAAATGTCACAAACAATTGTGTCAGCCAAACTGCCAAATTCCTGTTTCCTGCTGAGGAATGGTGACTTTGCCTTTGTGAAAGACAGCAGACCAGAAGGCACGGTCGCAGTAGCTGTAATTGCACAGGACGACGCAGTGGACTTGTTTGACAAACCCTGCAGCTCAAAGCTCATCGACATTATGTAGAACACAGACTGATGACTGGAGCGGCTAGACGGTTGCTACCAAAACAAGAACTGTATAGAAAGTGTGTTTGTTTGCCTCATTTAAAAAGCTATGCTGTGTTCCCGCCTCTCCACGACATGGAGTGATAGAACACGTTTCCCTGCAGCTCGTCCAGAATGACTGACTGTTCATTTTATGCTGTTTAAATAGATGGTAGATTTTATGTTTACATAGTCTTGTAAGTTCATTTGTAGCAGGATTATTCCAATACTGGGTCAACTCAATGAAGAGATGTAAGTTCCCATTAGGAGTCTACAAATAACCTTTATTTTTGAGAATGAAAAACGAGGAGGGGGAAAAAAGAGAAATGGGTAAAACATACTGCACTCTCTAACACGGTATCACCAAGCCATCATAGGGCCTAAACTAAAGGTTGCCTCATCCAGCACAGCACCAGAGGGCACGAGGTTCAGATAAAGTCAAATCAAAATGTGAATGTGCACAAGTAACCATAACTTTGTATTTACACTAACGTCAACAATGTTATTGGGTGTACAAGGGCTGCAACTATCAATTCAGTTGGTGATTGATTATTCTTTCAATAGTTTGAATCTGAATCAGATGTGTAAATTATAAAATACTAAATCTCTCCACTGTTTATCTCTACAGACAATGTAAGTTGAATACATACTAAGCGCATTTCATTTTATTGCACAGTAGTTGTTCTAACTGGAGCCCTATTGTACTTTGTTCAGGAAAAATGGGGTCATGCCTATGTTCCCTCAGCCCTATGTTCCCTCAATCCCTAACAATTTTATTTTATCCAAATTAGGCCCTATGTTCCCTCAGCCCTATGTTCCCTCAACCCTATGTTCCCTCATCCCAAATTAGACCCTATGTTCCCTCAACCCTATGTTCCCTCATCCAAAATTAGACCCTATGTTCCCTCAGCCCTATGTTCCCTCATCCCAAATTAGACCCTATGTTCCCTCAGTCCTATGTTCCCTCATCCCAAATTATACCCTATGTTTCCTCAGCCCTATGTTCCTTCAGTGTCACATATTATGGCCCTTCCATAATGTGATGTCGAGGTCACCTGTTGGGTTCCCCCGGGCTCCCCAAGGTATCCCCCAAAGGTATAAAGGTATAAGACTATATATAGATATATTATTATAAGTTATAAGACTTCATAAACCTTGTTTAAGTTGTTATGCATGATTATGCCCCTCCCCCCCTTCCAAGACTGACCATGTAGCAAAGCCTGCTAGCGTCCTCATTATAATTATAATTTGAATGATTTTACTTTTATTCTCGTTATATACCCCTTCTGCCAGACGTAGGCTACAATGTGACATTATAAGCATGATTCATCAGGATCGCTTTGCAGATCCACAAGCTTACACTGCAGCGCAGATTGAATATATCAGCCTGATCGCCAGAGAATTAGTATACATTGCACGGATTTGTGCACGTCATTCCGTGCATAGTCGCCTAGAAACCCCCAAATTCCGTGCATATGTACGGGGAGTCCCACGGTGGGCGTAACCAGTCGCAACCCGGAAAAACCAGGAAGTAGAGCAGTCCCCACAACAAAATTTACGATTCTGTGCCTATCGGTACGTAACTCAAACGGCGCTGAGTAGGCTCAAGGGAATGTCGCAATGTTCAGGACGGCAACTCGCTCGCTTTAGCTCGCTCGGTTGTCCTTCACAATGCGACAATTCCCTTGAGACTGCGCGCCTCCGAAATGGTTTAGTCACAATGGGGGAGATGCGAGGCGGCTATGCACGGAATTTGTGGTTTTCCAGTAGTCTATGCACGGATTTTGAGAAACGCTGAAAAACGTTCAATGAGAACGTTTCCTCTGGCAATCGGGTTGGAATATATTCGGGGCGCCACACCGTTGTCATTGGTGTAAAGTAACTAAGTACCTGTACTGTAAGTACTGTACTTAAGTACAATTGTTAGGTGTTTTTACTTTACTGGAGTATTGCCAATTTTCAGTACTATTATATTACTTCTACTCCACTACACTCCAACGGCAAATATTGTACTTTTACTCCACTACAAATATTTGAAAACTTTAGTTATTATAGCGTATCTTTCAGCATTATGCTTACTATGGGATATCATCGCCCCTAGCGATGCACAGAGCAAAACACATGACTCCTAGAATTACAATTCCTATTGTACAGGGTTGTGTGACGCAAAACCTGAACCGGTCTGGGTACAAATACCCACGCGTCACATGGACACTCCCTCTTCCTTCACTCTGCTAACGTGAATGCGCGGGGAGGCTGAAGCAACAATCTACGGAGAAACTGTCGAAATCCAACACAACCCCAAACCGAGGGCATTGACATGCTACTCTACGGGCGCTTTCGTTTAAAAATAGTTTCAGTTAATTATTAATTCTCCCGAGTTACTACCATCTTCACTTTATTATTTTCTTTCCTGTCCTCTCTGTTTTCTTGCCACGAGGCGTGAGCTAGCTGCTAACGTTAGCTTGGCTAGGACAGTAGCTAAACGGCTAGGCTAGGTGGCTACCTAGCCCTTTGTCCTCACCTTGTGTTCGATGGAGAAGGAAACATGGATGCGCCTCGTCCCTGCGCCCTACGAGGGTGCAGCTATCTCCTGGCTGCGGACGATGAACACCGCCTCTGCATCGCGTGTCTGGGGCCTAACAACGCCTGGCTCGCTCGCTACCGGAGCGGAGACGAGGACAAGTGTGGACCCTGCGACCGATTCACCGTGCTCCAAACAGCTCGCCAGAGCTACTCTGCTAGCGGCCTCGGCGAGATGGCGAGCGCTAGCCAGGGGGTCATGGGCCCTCCACTCCACTCGGCCCCACGTTCCACCGGAGCCATCAGCAAGGTCCGGCGCGAGGAAGCTACACTGCAAAGCTGCACTGCACCTCTGACGCCGAGTGCAGTGCAGTTCTCGTGGGGGGAGGGGAGAAGAGAGCCGGAGAAGCTGGGCTTCGTGGCAGACATTCTCACCGGAGCAGACCTGGGGGTCGCGAGCCTCCCACCCATGGACAAGACCTTGGCCATCGCCATCGAGAAGGCAAAGCCTGGTTCGGTGAGAGAGAGCCCTACAGGGGCACCCGTCTTCGACGACCACGGTAAGAGGTCCAGCACTCTCGAAGTTTCAGGGCTCGGCCGCCGTGAAACTTCGAGAGTTGGTGGCGAGGCCCCTGGTGGAGAACAAGTCTGCGGAGCAGGTCCACACCGAGTTCGTTGGGGATGCAGTGGAGCTCACGAGGCTGGTCCAGCTTGCGATTCTCTGCACGTGCAACAGGCTTATGTGGTCGGGCCGGGCCATGGCCCTCACAGCGGACCTGGAGAGACTCAAGTGGCTCAACCTCGCCTCTGGATGTAAGGCCATACTGACTACGGGTTTTTTGGGCCTTCCACTCAGGGCGGACAATCTGTTCCACACCGCCGCCGACCTGATCACCAGGACCAAGGCAGCGGAGAAGCAGATGGACTAGACAGCCGCAGGTCTCCTCTCCCCCCCACCGCCCCCGCTGTGGCTAGGCCGTGTCAGCAGGGAGCTACAGGCGGGACACGCGCTTCTGGACGCAAACGAGGTGCATCCAAGTCTTCTTCCACCAGAGCCAGCTCCTGGGGGCGTCCTGATGGCTCTCTTGGTGTAGGGGACATCAGGCGCAAGGAGGAGAAACGCCCTCCTCCACCCCCCCCCCCCCCTTCGCCCAAGCCTCAACGCAAGGACAGCGGGGCTAGCCGAAGGGGAAAGGGTAGGTGAAACTTCTTTCCCGGTTCTACCGGGCCCTCAGCTGATTACCACGTCACGGTCAATTGGTCGGTATCATGCGGGGTCAGCTTCCCACTTGGGAAAAAGAACTGGCGCCCATCTTGCCCTGTTGGACAGAGTCGAGGACGAGTCCACGGGTGCAAAGAGACTAAAAGAGACGCTGAAGACAATGAATACGGTTCAAAGTCCTGTGTGTCCCTTTGTCCCAGAAATGTGTGTAAAAAATGCGCTCCCTGTGTGTGGAATAAATCTATTGCCAAAATCACAAATGCTCATTTTTTCCCATGTCAAAGAACGAGGCAGATCGCTTCTCAAATCGAATGGGAAGCTCTGTCCTCACCAGTCTTTCATGAGCCCTCAGTGTTCGTTATGTCCCCTAAAGAGAAAGGACGACATTCCAAACACTGTAGGGACAGTTCCTGTGCATGCAATGAACATGATGAATCAAATGCAGGTAGAGAAAGCAATTGCTATGAATAAAATGTCTCAAATGTATTGTGTAAAAAGGGGGTTCTCTGTAAACGAAAATGTTCTAACTGCGCCACAGCAGTTCCTTCTTCCGTCCGGCAGAGGGCTGCAATGCGCCACTGTGGGACGGTGGAAGGACAAAATGGCCGCCTCCCTCAACCTCCCCAAAATGGCGGAGGAGAGGCGGAAGTTTACATTTCAGAGAACCCCGGTGTTACACCGGCGAAACTCTCCTGGGGGGAACGAAAGTTTCGTTCTGGGTGGAAACACCACACAAGATGGCCGTTCCCCTCGGCCTCCCCAAGATGGCGGACGAGGAGAAGCGGAAGTCGTCACATCAGGAGGCCCCGGTGTTACACCGTCGACACTCCCCAGGTGCAGAGGGAGTTTCGTTCCGGGTAACTACAACACCGTCACTCAGAGCGACAGCGTCCCAGGTTCCCATGGGAACGGGCGCTCGCTCCATGACGATGTCGCCATTAGCCCAGCTAGCGCTAACGAGCAATGCTACAGGGCGGATGTCGACACTGGCCAGGTCTCCCGTACTACGTCACGGGCCTCTCCCACATCCGGCCAGCAGACAAACGCTACCGCTGCTGCCCCTCGTGGACGCCTCCTCGATGGTCGTTGCGATCGATCCGAAGGCGTCCCTGGTTCCCAAGGGAACGGGCACGAGCTCCACGGAGCAGGTGACGTCAGCAGCCCCCACCAACCCCTCGAACCCTCTAACTCAATGCTTTTCCCAATGGAAAGCTTGCAATCCGCATCCTTGGGTGCTTCACACCGTGAAAAAGGGTTACAGGTTGCAGTTCTCGAGCGTACCTCCGCTAACAACCAAAGTGGTGTTCTCTCATGTGTCAGGGCCGGGCGGCCATAACGCTGAGGGAGGAGGTTTTGTCTCTCCTGAGCAAGGACGCCAGACGAAGATCTTCGTCTGGCGACGTACATAGACGACTGGCTGCTGGCAGCGGACACGAGGGAAGAGGTGGCGCAGCACACAGCGCTGGCCATTGCGCACCTACAGTCCCTGGGATTCACAATCAATCAATGTTCGGAAGAGCGTTTTGATTCCGTCCCAACAAGCCACCTTTGTGGGGATCTCACTGGATTCGACCACGATGGTGGCGCGCCTGTCCCAGGACAGGATAGCGGGCTTTTTGGCATGTGTGCGCTCTTTACGCCTAGGGCATCGGTTCACGTACAGAACATGCATGCAAGCCGTGGGTCTCATGGCTTCGGCCATACATCTGATCCACCTCGGCAGATATTACATGACACCTTTTCAGAGATGGATGCGGTCCCTGGGGATCCCGCACTCCATGGGCTCTCGAAAGGTAGTAGTGTCACCACGTTGTGTAGTGTCACTCGAACCATGGACACATGCGACCTTCTTGTCCAAGGGGGTCAAGATAGGCGCTGTAGTGATCACCACGGACACCAGCCTCTCAGGTTCGGGGGATGTCCACGAAGGCCGCTCAGCCAGGGGGATGTGGGACTCCGCACTGAGGGAGGTCCACATCAACTACCTGGAGCTGCTGGCGGTCTTCCTCGCTCTCAAGCACTTCGAGAGCCACATTGTGGGATGTCATGTCCAGGTCAGAACGGACAACACCACAACGATGTGTCATGTCAACAAACAAGGAGGCTTGAGTTCCCTTGTGTTGGACAGACTAGCGCGCGAGCTGACGCTTTGGAGCGTGCAACGCTTGGCTTCGCTACGCGCCACCCATGTGCCGGGCCTCCTTAACAGCGGGCGGACCTGCTGTCCAGAGGGGGGCTCCGGTACGAGGACTGGTCTCTATGCCCGGAAGCGGTGAACATGATCTGGGCCCGGTTTGGCCGGGCTCAGGATATGTTCAGAATATGTTTGAGACCTGGTGCCTGGAACAGTCACCTTCGGTGGTGGCATTCTAGGCCCCTGTGAGAAGCATTCTGGTCTACCTACCGGACAGGTTGGACCAGGATTTGGCTTTCACCACTGTCAAGGTGTACCTGGCGGCCATCTCCGCTTGCCACGATGGGTTCGATGGCAAGTCGGTGGCGGTGGGTCATCACCCGCTGGTGCAACGTTTTATGGCCGGTGCTAAGCGGGCTCAGCCAGTGAACAGACCTTTGTTCCCGAAATGGGACCTGGCAGTGGTGCTGGAGGCACTGTCCCGGCCCCCCTTTAAGCCTTTTGAAACAGTGGATCTGAGGATCGTGAGTCTCAAAACGGTGCTCCTGGTGGCCCTATGTACGGCAAAGCGTGTCGGTGACATGCAGGCGCTCTCGGTGAGCGAGGACTGCATGTGGTTTTCAGACGACGGCAAGAGGGTTTTACTGAAACCCAACTTGGTGTTTGTGTCTAAGACCGGCGTGATTGCCAGGGCCCCGGTGGAACTGGGGGCTTTCCATCCTCCGCCGTTCACATCGGCGGAGGATAAGCTGTTGAACTGTCTCTGTCCAGTGAGAGCCTTAAGGCTCTACTGTCAGAGGACAGCGGCCGGCCGTGGGTCGTCTCAGCTCTTCGTCTCCTTTGGCCGGGGTCAGAGGAAGGCGGTGCCTAAACCGACTGTCCAAATGGATCGTGGAGGCGATTCGGTTGGCCTATGTGAGTAGTGGGTCCGCTGTCCCGGTAGGACTGAGGGCCCACTCTACTTGGGGTGTTGCTGCATCTTGGTCCCTTTACAAAGAGGTGTCGATGCAGGAAATATGCTCTGCAGCTAACTGGTCGTCTCCCTCGACAAATTTGCGACCTTCTACAGCCTTGATGTGGCGGCATCTGAGATGAATGGGTAGGGTTGTGGACTGGGGCTCCCCCAGGGGACGTGTATGTGTCCCATAGTAAGCATAATGCTGAAAGATACGCAATAATAACTAAGGGTTACGTATGTAACCCCAGTTTTATTAATATCGTAAGCATTATCAGGGGTGCACATAACTGGTGCGCAGGTGCGCATGCGCACCCAAAATAAAAAATGAGCACCACATCAGATGACGCGAGGCGCTTTTGCGCACCAACAGCTGGGACAAGAATTTCCAAGCTTTTATTTGTTAGTAAAACTAAAAAATAAAAGCCTGGAGATGGAGGACTCATGCTGCACGTGATTGTTTCAGTGTCTCGCATCGCCTCGCTGCGTGCACGCGGCCAGCAGCGGCTGTTTAGAGGCACTCGTCACCGATGATGAACGCAGCCGTGAACGTCCCAATCTGGCGGATAAAAGCAGCGCAGCACAGGGCACCAACCTTGGGGGCTTCACCAAACAAATGTGAGAGAAAGAAATCGGAAAAAAATCGGCGGAATTTGCAAGCAGAGCGTCCTCTTTTAATTTTTCCCTTGCGCACCCCCCCCCCCCCCCCCCCCCCCCCGTTGACAATACGGGACGGGACCATTTATTTGTTGCGCACCAAGTCACATCTCCAGGTGCTCTTCTGAGCACCAGACCTAAAAAGTTATGTGCACCCCTGAGCATTATGCTTACGTAAAACCCCTTCTGTGCGCATTGTGGCGTGCAGAGTGAAGGTGTGTCCATGTGACGCGTGGGTATTTGTACCCAGACCGGTTCCGGTTTTGCGTCACACAACCCTGTCCAATAGGAATTGTAATTCGGGAGTCATGTGTTTCGCTCTGTGCATCGCTAGGGGGCGATGATATCCCATAGTAAGCATAATACTTACGATACTAATAAAACTGGGGTTACATACGTAACCCCTAGTTACTAGTTACTTTGCTATTATCAATTATTATATTATAAAACATACATTAACCACTTTAGCCCTATTTTATAGGCCTACATAGGCTATTTGAAAATAGCCGATCGCAAGCTCACAATGCATTGCATTGCAACACATTGTGAGCTTGTAGATCTGCTATTTTCAAACATTTTAGTACTTTTACTTTTGGTACTTTAAGTACATTTTGATACTAAATACTTTTGTGCTTTTACTCAAGTACATTTTGAATTCCGGACTTTTATTCGTAACAGAGTATTTCTATATTGCATTATTGATACTTTTACTTAGGTAAAATATCTGAGTACTTTTCCCACCATGCACTGACCGTTGTAGCCTACGTTGAAGCATAAATTGGTCGTTACTGGATGGATTGCAGCTGCTACTTATGGAGAGAGACAGACTGCTTGAATATGAAAGTAAAATATAGCTGCAAGCAGCAATTAGCGGTTTCGAGAATAATGGCAGACTGGCAGACTGTGACAAGAGTGGCAGACTGGCAGACTTTGACAGAGTGGCAGACTGGCAGACTGGCAGACTTTGACAGAGTGGCAGACTGGCAGACTGGCAGACTGTGACAGAGTGGCAGACTGGCAGACTGGCAGACTGTGACAGACTGTGGCAGACTGGCAGACTGGCAGACAGACAGACTGTGGCAGACTGGCAGACTGGCAGACAGACAGACAGACAGTGACAGAGTGACAGACTGGCAGACTGTGACAGACTGGCAGACTGGCAGACTGTGACAGAGTGGCAGACAGACAAACAGACAGACTGTGACAGAGTGGCAGAGTGGCAGACTGGCAGACAGACAGACAGTGACAGAGTGGCAGACTGGCAGACTGGCAGACAGACAGACTGTGGCAGACTGGCAGACTGGCAGACAGACAGACAGACAGTGACAGAGTGGCAGACTGGCAGACAGACAGACAGACTGTGACAGAGTGGCAGACTGGCAGACAGACAGACAGACAGACAGACAGTGACAGAGTGGCAGACTGGCAGACAAACAGACAGTGACAGAGTGGCAGACAGGCAGACAGACAGACTGTGACAGAGTGACAGAGTGACAGAGTGGCAGACTGGCAGACTGGCAGACAGACAGACAGACAGACAGACAGTGACAGAGTGGCAGACTGGCAGACAGACAGACAGTGACAGAGTGGCAGACAGGCAGACAGACAGACTGTGACAGAGTGAGAGAGAGAGAGAGAGAGAGAGAGAGAGAGAGAGAGAGAGAGAGAGAGAGAGAGAGAGAGAGAGAGAGAGAGAGAGAGAGAGCAAAGTGCACATGTCTGAATTAACAGGGTCATGTTTTGCATAATGCAATTTAAATGTAAACTGTGACAAGTGGGGTTTGAGCCGTGGACCTTTGGCACATGAGACTAACACTGTATTGATCAAGCTATTCAATCCACAGCCTTGGTCAGTGAGAAGGGAGAATCCAACAAAACAAAACAAAACAAAAGAGGGAATGAAGTACATCATACATTGAAAACAACTACTCTCAATAAGCGTTTCATTTAACAATTGCATGTTTATTCATTGATACAGTCATGTTGTGTGTAATGCAATTGAGTTGAGGTCTGCATGAGGTGAGATTTGAACCGGCGACCCTCTGGTATCAAGGCAGATGATTAAGCCATTGGGCCAACAGACCCGAACTGATGAAAAGGGAGTTCACACACATGACACACTTTCACGCAAATTGCTCAGAAATACTGGATTTAAATGTTTTTCAAACTGCTCAAAATTGCAGACAATCTAAGGGCGGAGTTTACTGGTTAACAATTGCACATGCATTCATTGATACAGTCATGTTGTGTGCAATGCAATTATAATGAATTCTACATGACGTGGGATTCGAACCAGGAACCCTGTGGTTTCAAGGCAGATGATTAAGCCATTGGGCCAACAGACCTGTACTAGTGAAAAGGGAGTTCACACACATGACACACTTTCACGCAAATTGCTCAGAAATCCTTGGTTTAAATGTTTTTCAAACTGCTCAATATATTTCGGAATGGAAACTAGTGGAAAATAGTCGATCTACAAGCTCACAACGCGTTGCTATCTAAAAAGGTGTGAGATTGTAGATCGGCTATTTTCACAAGAAAGTATGTCATACATAAAAAAAAACTACTCTCAAAAGCATTTCGTGTTATTGTCTAAACATTGCACTTGTCTGAATTAACAGGGTCATGTTTTGTACAATGCAATTTAAATGTGAACTGTAATAAGTGGGATTCGAACCAGGGACCTTCAGCACATGAGACTCACACTCTACTGGTGGAGCTATCCAATACACAGCCTTAGACAGTGAAAAGGGAGAATCCAACAAAACAAAACAAAAGCGCGAATGAAGTACGTCATACATTGAAAATAACTACTTTCAAGTATGCATTTCTCGTCATCTTTAACAATTGCACATGTATTCATTGATATAGTCATGTTGTGTGCAATGCAATTATAATTAAGTCTACCTGAGGTGGGATTCGAACCGGCTACCCTATGGTTTCAAGGCAGATGATTAAGCGATCAAGCTATTGAACCAACACACCTGAACCTGTGAAAAAGGGCCTCAAACATGTATTTGACACAGTTTCATGCAAATTGCTCAGAAATCCTGGATTTAAATGTTTTTCAAACTGCTCAAAATTGCAGACAATCTAAGGGAAGAGCTTACTGGTCAAAGTGATACATGTGTTCCTCATGAGTCAAGGCACATGTGTAAGCAGGTTTAACGGCTGTCGGCCAAACGAGGCATGACTTTTGCCTGTTTAAAGTTTGCATTTTCAAAAAATTGCTATAGCGCCCCCCTTTGACCAATTGGAGTAAGATTGGTTTCAGTGATACTTGGAAGGACCCTCTACAATATTGCAAAGTGTCAAACAAATGTGAGTCTGCATGTATGTGTTAGGGGCAGATGAATAATTTAAAAAAAGCTGCAATTTTCATTGGCTTATAAAAGCTTAACGTTTTCACTTATGGAAAATCCGCTTGGTTACGTCTGTCGGCATTGGTCCAAAGTTCATGTGTATACAGTTTCGTACAGATTGCTCATAAATCCCAGGAGGAGTAGGCTTTTTACTGCTTTTTACTGCTTTTCATAGAATTCGAAATGGTGGGAGATCTAAAGGTCAGAGGTCAAAAGTCAAACAGTGAAAGTTGTTAGGCATGAGGAGACGCATGTGTGTATCAAAGTTTCATGGCTGTAGGTGAAACAGGGCATGAGCTGTACCTGTTCAAAGTTGGCATTTTCAATTGAGTGCTACAGCGCCACCCTTTGGCCAATGTTTGTGAGTTTCGGGTTTTCGCCGTTTGGCATAGCCCTCTACCATATTGCCGAATTTCATAAAAAGTGACCACGCGGTTAGGCCAGAACTGGCAAAACCGGCGGAAGATCATGAACTCTTACAGATGTAATAAGGAGCCTATTGGCCTCGAAACCTTAATAATAGTGAAAGTGTAGAGATGTAATAGCTTTCGAAGCCTGATGGCTCTCGAAACCTAAATACTGAATCAAGCAACTTAAAAACTGTATGCCCACAAAAGCCTGAGTAGACGTTTAAATGACCCCAAACACGTTAAAAGTGAAATATCCCTTTAAGGTCACAGACAGTCATAACATGCACACACGCACAGTTGGAAGTAACAGTATAATGGCAGTTATCATAACAGCGTAAGTACCATCTTGACTGCACAGTGTATGTAATCTTTGTCTTTGCATCAACCCACAGAATGATATCTTTGAATGGGCTCGAGACCACAGGGTTCACCACAAATATTCAGAGACCGATGCTGACCCTCACAACGCCACCCGGGGCTTCTTTTATGCCCACATTGGCTGGTTGTTGGTGCGCAAGCATCCCGACGTCATTGAAAAGGGAAAAAAGTTGGAGCTCAGCGACCTAAAGGCTGACAAAGTTGTGATGTTTCAAAGGAAGTAAGTGCATTTAAATCAGTCAAGTGGAAGTATTTAAGTCTAAACGGCTTCAATCTGTTTTTAGCATTCCTTCCTTTTCTTTTTGTAGCGTTGTTGATTTAACCTGTTTTGTATTAGAAAATGTAAAGGGTTAAGAAAATGGGAAGGGGCCCATTGGTAGATTGACATAGAAGAATACCAGTTGTAAAGTGTATGCCATTCACTTACATCAGAGCTTAAATACAAGCACATTATATGTACACTGTCAGTCCTGAGGGAATTAAACTAAAACAAATTCCACTTAGGAAAATAATAAGTACATGGGTTTGAACTCCATCCGTTTCCCCTCTATAGGTATTACAAGCCGTCTGTGTTGCTCCTGTGCTTTGGCCTCCCCATGTTCGTGCCTTGGTACCTGTGGGGAGAGACACTATGGGTGGCATACTTCGTCCCAGCTCTGCTGAGGTACACCTTGGTTCTGAACGCCACCTGGCTGGTCAACAGCGCTGCTCACATGTGGGGGAACAGACCCTATGACCAAAACATCAACCCCAGGGAGAACAAGTTTGTCGCGTTCAGCGCCATAGGTATGAACGTTCACCACTCAAGCCCTAGTTCATTCTTAACCCATAGAGCCCGGGAAAGCATCATTTGTGTCATTTTAAGATTTCTTCGGCTATTCAAAAATAGCAGATCTACAAGCTCATAGCGCGGCACTCTCTGTGCCGCGCTATGAGCTTGTAGATCTGCTATCTTTGAAAAATCGTCAAAATGTGTGCAAATCTTGGAATACACATATATTTTTAAAGCGAACATTTGTAAAATATTTAGTTCCAGGGACGCCAGAATCAAAGATTGGAGTTACAAATGCCCACTTAAAAAAAATTATCTAAAAAAGTAGATCTACAAGCTCATAGTGCGGCACTCGGTGCCACGCTATGAGCCAGGTTGAAAGTGATTAAGTTACAGTCTATAGTATAGAGACAATTAAACAATGATTACTATAGGCCCCTTTTGTTCTTACGTCATGAATGATTGAGGCAAAACAAAGGAATATTGGATTGGAGGCAAACATGTATCACCTCAGAAAGGTAGTAAAGTTATTTGGTAGTAGGTTAGGTACTCGCCATCTTTAACGTGTCATCTGGCTGTGTTGTTGGGTTCCAAAATTAAAGGAGTAAATGGCTCCATCTTGAGAAATTATCACATATAAACTCACGTCACCAGGCTTTGGAAAGCCTGGTTTATGTTCCAAACAAACCAGTCTGATGCGGTCTAGAGCCCGCCTACTAGCCTGTAATTTGCAGACAGACATAAAGGCACATAACGTTTCCATATCTGCTCTAGACCCAGACCGGATCTGTAATCTACAAAGCGAATTGAGCCAAGTGTAACCGCATAACAGCTGCCACTGCTGGTCAAATAAATTGAAGACAACTAATGGTTAAATATAAAGATATAAAACAAAAGGATTGGACATGAGGCGGTGCTTGTGTTTCTAGCACACACTTCAAATCAGGTAAGGTTTACATAAAAGTATTGTATGTTGTAGGTATGGAATGGATATAAGGTTTGTCATGCCTATTCATCAGAAGTTGATTGGGTAACTAAGGAATATAGGTGTTTTCTCTCAGAACTCAGCCAAGTAGCGCATGATGTGTGTCAGGTGTGTGTTCAAGAAGGTACAGTAACAAGATACAATAGGTGGGCACCTCAGTGTTAAATTGGCTTTTTTTTCTCCAAAATGTAAAGAATATATATATTTGGAAAATGTTTTTAAGCAAATTAAAGTATACATGATTAGAACAAGCTTAAACATTCGACAATTAAGGTCCAATATTTCTACAATTGCTACAAATTGCTACACAACCTGTATATCCAGTCATTTTGGGGCATAAACAAGAAGTTGAAGGGTACATGTTGTACATGTATACTTTACATTACTAAGACCAATTAACATTAACATTTTGGACAAAATTGCCGATTTTACATCGAGGTGCCCAGATGTCCCTAGTGCCCACCCATCCTGTATCCGTGTTGGTATCCATGTATTGATTGTCTAACGTGTACAGCTAATGTTTTGCCTCCACTTAGGCTGCGGCCACTGAAAATGGAAGTGCTGTCGTAAAAAACAACATTCATTATGCTTGAATAACGATTAAAGCTTCAGAGCCACCTTAGGGGGGTCTCATTAGTGTTCATTTAACTCTGAGAGTGTACAAATGGAACCAAATGGACCCGTTCCATTTGTACACTCTCAGAGTTACAGAGACACATAAGGGTCAATTGGGTTCCTAACTATTAATTTGGCTGAGGACCCCCTGGAACCCCCTCAAGGACCAATGGTGGTCCCCGGACCACTGGTTGAAAACCACTGGTATAGAGTTATATGGTGCAAGCAAGCATACATACCTCAGTCCTCAGGCGCAGGTGTGCCTACTTTACTGTTAGCCTACTATCTCCTTCTCTGAGCCTGTGAAGCAAATACACAAACTAATCATTAATAGGAGGCTGAAGAGAAGATTGTACTGAATTATATGTAGACTCAAAGACAAACACTTGTATGCCAATAGCTTACAGAGTGGCTATTCGGCTAGTTTGAAATAATAATATTAATATTAATATTAATATTCATAATATTTGAATTCCACATTAAAGGATATTTCACTTTCAAATAAAATAAACATTACAAAAAGATATGGAAAATAAATGAAAAGATAATGGAAAAATCACGGCCCCCTCAAGCATTAGAATGTTTCACTAAAGGGTGAGGGGGGCGTGATTATTATTTGAAAGTAAAATATCCCTTTAAGTTTACAAAGTACTTGACAGAAACTGATATGATATGAAATGATATTGGGTTTAATACAAATAATATATACAAAATAATAATAAGTAAAACAGTAAATAAAAAAATACATAGAACATGTAAAAACATAAAACCAGGGACTCCCTTTAATGCATCCATAGGCCTAGTTAAAAACAACTGTAACTAGATGTGTTTTAACTATGTTAACTTTTCTTTCATGAATACAATAATATTTTTGTCCAATTGGTATGGTAGAGTATGTGCACAATATAATTGGGGTGGTTGTATTTTGTCTCCCTGCTCTTTTATTGAGAGTATTTGAGACATTTAGATCATGTCAAAGGTCATGTCTCACCTAGAAACAGGATCTGACGACAACTTTTTTCCTGATGGTCAAGATTCAATTTATCCCCTGAGCTGGCTTTATTAGCTCAATGGTAATACAAATTCAGCACTTGCGCTGTAAACCGGGTTCAAATCCGAGGTTGAAGAGGAAAGTTACATCGTGCTCCATGCGTGCTTTAAGTTTGTTTATGAAACTTGGTGTGTTGATGACTCTAAGGTTTTCAGCAAGATAATTCCAGAGTTTGGAGCCATAGCTATAGCTAGCCTACTGACTTTACTAAATGATCAGTAAATCTCTTTTTTTCCCCTTCTTCTTCGATCGCTGTACATTTGCACATGTGTGTGCCACCATCCTCTTTACCCATCATCCACCTTCCATCAAGATCATTTAATCGCTAAAACCTATACATTCCTCATCTTTGCTAAACCACTGTAGGCTTATACTGTCACAGGTGCATCTTCACTTTCATTCTCCTGTGTTCCTCCAGGGGGCTTGAACTTTGCCTGTCTTGGTTTTCAATGCAGAAGCAGCTTTAATAACAGTATGTCAGTCTCAAATTGAAAGTCTCAACTAAAGAATCACAGGAGGCAGATGGAAGGTGAGTGTAGAATTATCCGAGCTTTTCAGCAGGGAAGTTTGCGTATAATTATTGCCATGTTATATGTGTGTATTTTTCTGCTTACTTAAAATTGTATAAACTAAAGTTTAGTAGAAAAGGTCAAAACAAATGCAGATTGTGAGGGCCACGGCTCTGGCCTGTGGTCTCGGCTCCAAAGCAGAGGATGTGACGTGGGGTTTGCATGAGAGAAACAGGTGTTGATTGATTAGATCAGATAAGGACAGTAGCCACTGTTAGAGCACAGTGCAGGAGCCTGAGTTGCGTCATGTAAGACAGTACCAAGTCACGTGATTAATCAACAGAAGGTTTCACCCACATGGGTAGACCAAACCCATATAAATAGAGTGGATGCTCACTAGTCAGTACGAAGTGTCCTGCAGGCATCAGTGTTACTAGTTGACAGGGTGTCATTGGTGCGTTCGTCATTTTCCATTGCGAGCTCCGAGAGACTGACGGTAAGAATTGAGTGTTTACACGACGATAAATGTATGAATTTCTGATATGTTTTTTTAGTTTTGTGTGTATATTCAAGTGATTTTCTTTTGGGTGACTTACTCACTGTAGCTGTTAATTTGGGACCCTGAGTGAGTCACTAATATTCATCCATAGTAGCCTACATTTTATTCTTATATCTGTTAATGTTTGATTAACCATTAACGAGCTTTGGTTAACGGTTATGAAAAAACATTAAAAGGGTCATCCTGTAGAACCAACTATCTAATTTTACATTGGAACATGTAATACAGTATGTTCCAGGGGCCACAAGAAAGCTCAGCTATTATCAATGACCAGACTAAGTGCATTTTGTAGTAAAGTAACAGGTACCAATTTCTTTTAGTGAGACCTTGTAGACTGCTGGAGGCAAAAGACAATGGTGACCTCAGTCATGTGTCACACCCTGATGACCCTGGGTTTCCTGATCATTTCTAACCTCGATGCCATCGATGGAGCTTTCATGTGCCGCGCAGGTACCCTGGAACAATGTCACACTCTCCCGTTCGTACCGGGGCACGACCAAGCGGGAGAGGGCTACGATGTGGTGAAGCTGGAGCCTACTGGTGCTTATGTGTTTGAAGTCAACAAATACCTGAGCCCAACAAGCTCCTGCACGATTTGTACTAATCCTCTGATGGACGACCAGTTCCAGAAGCTTCCTCACTACATGGCAGACTGGCACACTCACTCGGACCGTTGCAAGAGTGTAAATCAGACCTTTTCCTCGCTTACCTCTGCGGTGCAGAGTGCCAGTTCTGTGATAATGAATAACTGGCGTCTGGGGCTAGAACTGCCGGTCAAAGGGGGTGGGTTGAAGGGTGAGGTGCAGATGGCGGGCAGTAAGTCTAAGGTGCAAAGCTTTTCATCCTCTTCTTTCCAGTCAGAGAAAACTTCTCTCAACGTCAACCAGTTCCACTGCAAACACTACAGGTCAGATCATGTTTTTTGCTCTTTGCTTGTTCTATCTAAAGTCATTAGGGCTGATCCAAGATCATCCCCATGTCTTTCCATCGTCTTTAATCACTTAAACCCTATATAAATGAAAATCTTTATTTCGAACATGTTAAAATTAGACAACCAAGTCAAAAAATGTAATATATGCAATATAATAAAAAATACAAAACAAATCAAAAACAAGCCTCAGGCAACAAAATACTATAATTCTACATGTTGAAAAAGGAGACGTCAAGCGGCATCGCTTGATGTGTACATTTTCACATATACCAACATGGTATACTGTACATTTAAATAAACATTTAAATCTTTCACCACAGAGAAATTAAACAGATAATTAAATAATGTAATAATGTAATTCATATATAATTATCTAAAATGATAATATACACCCTACCCTCCTTATCTTGTGTATTATATTCAATTTCTTATAAAACGTATACATTTGGCGCGAATCACTACACACAGAATACTTATTTATTTATTTATTTATTTATTTATTAGTTATTGAGTAGTTGTGGTGCTCAATGAATACGTTTAACGTTAAGGTAACAGAACACTTGAGGACACAAACTGTACAACGACTAACAACTAACCATACCATATTTCAAAGCTAATGAAACATGCCATCCTTCTCCTTCATACTGTAGATTTCGAGTGCCCAACAGAAGTCCTCTGTCAGTGCAGTTCCAGCAAGACATCCAGTCTCTTCCACTGGAGAACATGGCCAACACTACCAACACTACTGAGGCATACCGCAGCTTCATTGAGATCTATGGGACGCACTACATTCGTCTGGTGGACCTGGGGGGTCGAATGAACAAAGTGACGACCATAGACACTTGTCTGGCCACCCTGAATACTGTCACTGTAGGTCAGGTGGAGCACTGCATGAACATGGGGATCATGGTTGGGCAGGGGCTCGTGAAACTGGCCCAAGTGGCCCCCAACATGACTAGTGAGGCATGTAGAAAGATTCTCAACAACCGCGACACTGTGACAAATGACGAAAACGGTTTTCTTAAGCATATGACTGAGGTGGTTGGAGGAAACGGCTGGAGCGGAGAGTTTTCTCTGACGACAGAGGACTCGGCCGGCTTCACAAAATGGAAGGACAGCCTTAAAACGTCGCCTGACATATTGTCTTTCAATCTGTCGCCACTGCACGAGTTGGTTGCAGACGCAAAGATTAAGTCCAACCTGGGAAAAGCCATTAGAGAGTATATAATTGATAATGGCATTCAAACAAATGATCCACAGATGATACACAGCTGCCCTCTCCCGACTGCTGCTCCCCCTGGGAGGGGTCATGCCTTTTTTTGCTTTTATTTTAATGTTGTTTTATGCTTTTGCTTTTCTTTTTTGCTTCATTGTTAAATTAGTTGTACTTTTCTGCCTACTCTGTGTAGAGTTTGCATGTTCTCCCCGTGTCTCCTAGGGTAGTTAATACCCTCACAAAATCATGTAGTAATCCTGGTCGCTATACCGCCTCCCCCATGACAGCCGGGGCGCCTGATGGAGGGGAAGGGAACTGGTTGGAATAACGTGTTCCTTCCACACGCTACGTCCTACCGAGGAAACTCCCCCCTTTCAGGTGACAAGAAGGTCAGTTGGCTCTCATGCATTGAATGAAGCATAAGCTCGGCCCTGGCCTCCCTAGGCTGTGGGGGACTGGTGTAGCGCTGGTGTAGGGCTGGTGTAGTGCCCAGGATCACTTAGGAAATTGGCACCGGGTGAAAAAAATGGGTTACAAAAATCGCGGGATAAAAATGTAAAGAAAAAAAAAATGGTTGTACTTCTTCTGTGATTATATTCTTTCTCTGTAAAGAACTTTGAGCTGCATTTCATGTCATGAAAGGTGCTATACAAATAAAGTTTATTATTATTATCACACAGTTGTCGTTGGAGAGGGCTACAATATCAACGGGGACTGGTGGCTTACACCAGAGATATTAGTGGGGGGCTGTGAATGTGTCATTTTTTGTTTTCATTTCATACTCATGTGAAAGTGCATGCAATGAGCTTGTCAGCTCATTGCATGAATATGCATCAATATTTGCCTCTGAGATGTAGTGGAGTAGAAGTAAAAGTATTGGAATTTGGAGATACTGAAGTAAAGTACAAATACCTCAAAAGTGTACTTAAGTAGCCTACAGTACTTGATGAGCACATGTACTTAGTTACTTTCCACCACCACTGAGTGTTAGTGGAAACTCATAATAACAACACTGACTCTGCAGACCCAGAGACCAGACCCACCAGACCAGCCCCAGCGGTGGTTGCTTGACAACCAACGGCGGGCCAATCGCAGCGCGACAGGCCTGCCATCCCTCGGGGCCATAGGATGGGATGCTGGCAGCGAATGAATAAACCGGTGAACAGCAGATAAAAGGACAGCCAATGAGACGCGTCGTAAGGTGGGCATCGAGTAGGGTTGCCATGTCCGCTTATTATAAGCTACTTTGGGCTCCCCCCCTGTAAAGTTGCTTCTAAATATTGGTATCTTGCGGTTTTCTTGCCTTTTTTTGCAAACTGATAATAAAGTATTCAATCAATCAATCAATCAATCAATCAATGTTGCTTAAACCAGTGGTTCTCAAACATTTTCATGGCAAGGAAGGACACCCAGATTAATTATATTTGTCTGCAGACCGGCCCCCCATCTGAAAATATTTTAACAACCCAATACATACAAGATTTGTGTTGTTATGTTTCAAAAACATTCCAAAATGACCTCTTTTTTAAGAAATATTTATTTTTTGGGGGGAAATAGCAGAGTTACAAGCTCACAACGCGTCGCAACGCATTGTGAGCTTGTAGATCTGCTATTTTCAACTAGCTGTAGCATATAGTCCCTTATTTTGGGCTTGTTTTCATTGAGCTCCACTGATCTCACTCAACCCAGATTCAGCACAAGCGGGGTTAAATTCATTCTACTGCTAATATGCCACCAAAATGTGGAATTGATGATGAATTGAGTACAAAGAAAGGACCCCAATGGAAACAAGCCATATAGTGCTTTCTTGGGTTTAAAATCCTCTTAACAGACCTTGTATTGAACTCTGCTTGTCTTTGCAAACTGTTAATAAAGTATTCAATCAATCAATCAATCAATCAATCAATCAATCAATCAATTAAGCCCTACCAAGAGTGTGATTCCTTACTCTCCTTCAAAACCACCATAAAAGAGCATCTGCCTGCAAATGGTAACTGGTCTGGTCCTATTAACGTCTAAGCTTAACACCAGGAAATGCAAACTGTTAATAAAGTATTAAATCAATCAAAAAAAACCTGGTTGGCAGTGGTTGCTTATTTCTCATGCAATCTGGCAACACTGCCCGCTTGTCCAATCGCTGCCAGACGAGCCGCACTTCATCTAATTCTCACACAGATGCAACATCAGCAGCAGTCCGTTTATTTCCTCTTCTGTAAGTCGTAGTTTTGGTGGCAACATAACTTAATACCACTCATTAAAAAACCCTTCAACCCTCGTCAAAGTCTACATCTGGTGAGTATGAATTAATAGGCGTGGGTGGCTGGCTGCGCGTTTCCTATATTCGATTTTTCCCTGTAAATATAAATATTATGCTTATGCAACAGCATCATCACGTTCCATCCTGTCTGTCTCCATGCAGTGTTGCCATGTCCGCTTATTAGACGCGACTTTGGGGCTTGTTTTTGTCGCGTACACGTAAATTATTGGTTGTTGCGGCTATTTTTTTGGGCTTGTTTCTAAAGTGTAGTTGCTTATTTGGGGCTTGTTTCCTATTGTTGTTTAAACCAGTGGTTCTCACATATTTTCATGTCAAGGACCCCCAGATTAATATGTAATCGTCCGCACATCCATCCCCAATTCCCCATCTAAAAAGATTTTGTAACAGGGACACCAGCCCCCCATGCAAGATTTTGTGTTCATTTATTCCACATTTCCCCTTCTTTTTTTCCCTCCCATGATTTTATTTAAATAGCAGCTCTACAAGCTCTATTTTCAAATGGCGCTCAGGTGGCCTATAATAGTCGCTTCTTTTGGGCTTGTTTTCATAGACCTGGTTGCTTATTTTCCTCGCTGAATCTGGCAACACTGTCTCCAAGCCCAGGCAAAGCAGCAGCACTGCAATTAATGCAGACGTGCTTTTGTAACCGTATGGTCTTGACAAAGGATCTGATATAATAACAAAATATATGTCGTTTTTTTTTTTTTTTTATAATATATATATAAAAATCTAATGTAAAAAAATATAAAATATATATTAAAAAAATATATACAAATATAAAAATATATGTCGTTTTTTATTTGTTTTTTATTTTCTATAGATTTTTTTTGCAGACAATATTATTAGCAGCCAAACCAACCATGACGGAGGCTGAGAGCTCAGATTATCCGGTGAAGCGCATCATCAGGTCCAGCATCAGCAACGGGAATAGTAAGGTTGTTTCAGAGCCGACGACACAGACAGAAGATGATGCCTTTGACCACGCATACCAGGAGAAAGAAGGCCCCAAACCTCAACGCATCATGGTCTGGAAGAATGTCATCCTAATGACTTTATTGCACGTAGGAGCTGCCTATGGCGTTTCACAAGTCCCTGCAGCAGCTCCATTGACCTTGGTTTGGTGTAAGTATTGAGTAAAGTAGTGGTTCTCAAAGTGGGGTCCGGGGACCCCCAGGGATACTTGAGGGGGTTCTAGGGGGTCCCCAGCTAAATGATAGATTAGGAACCAAATGGACCCTTATGGGTCTGTAACTCTGAGAGTGTACAAATGGAACCAAATGGACCCTGACGGGTCCATTTGGTTCCATTTATACACTCTCAGAGTTAAGTTAACATTGATTTTACAACATGAATTGGGGTCCCGAGATAGAAATGCCATTAAATGTGGTTCCGTAGCCCTAATGCATGTCAAACTGGGGGCCCTTAAAATGTATCTTTTCAAATGGGGGTCCGCGGGCTAATAAGTGTCCATTTGGGGGTCCTTGACATGAAAAAGTTTGAGAACCATTGAATGGTTCTCAACCTTTTCAGGCCACACCACCCCCCAAAATAATCATATTCTACAAGCTCACTCACAACGCCAACGCATATCTTTAAGTCTGTGTGTGCAGATGTGGTCGAATAACGTCGAGGAGGGGTTAAATAATATTTTAGAAGCCATAAAGTCACAGCTCTAACGTTATGTCATAATATGGCTTCAAAAGACACCAGCCCACTTTCTACCAGGTGGTTATAGGCTAATCGTGAAGAGTGGTTTGCCTGCATTTTGCCGTGAGGCGTAAAATTTCCATAGGACGTGGTTAACTCGACTATTATGGTCAAATCTGACACAAGTTTGTTTCTTAGTAGACTGACAGCAAATGGGGAGAGAGATGGGTAGTGACACGCAGCTCAGGTCTTCGGGAACGGGATCGAACCTGCGACACGCTGTCAGGCTGGCATTGCAGCCTATAGGGTGCCTGGACCGCCACGCTGCGGACCAGGCCTAAATCTGACACGAGTTTGATCAGAGTCCTGGCCTGAAGACAAGCCAATTTTGAATCCTATCATGGTGCCTCCCACTGGTGGCACTATGATACTTTTACAAACTGATCCTCGCATCTGCCTCAAATTTGGCCAGCAAAGCCTTTAAGACCTCTATGATGTGACATTGTGAAGGGCTTGAGTTTTCGTGGAATGGTATCGTGGTGACACGGCAAATTTGCATGCTCATTGTACTGTAATGTGGATATCCGCAACATCAAAACAACACGCCTGTTAATTACAGCTTGTTATAGACATTATTGTGCACTTCACGACACTGAAACAGGAACTTGGCTGTTCCTATTTAAGCGTCCAGTTGTTGTTTTACCAATGACTGGTGATTTCTGATATTCTTATTTAGCTGCTGCTCAGAGGTATCTTTGTCTATTTCTGCCCTTTCAGGTGTCATGTCTGATTGAACCGTTATACAGGATTTTGTTCTCCATGTACAAAACATTACTTTTTTTTAAAGTAGAATTCACATCCACCTACAGTACGTGTGGTTCTTAGGACACGGCAGTCTGCTCCTTTGTGCAGAATCCCAAGAGTGTGAGGGTTTGGAATCATGTAAAGTCACGCCGGCTGCCACATGTCCCAACGTGCGAGAACGCTGCGAAGGTCCGAGGGCTCGATCACCACCGCTTTCAGCTAGAATTGAACCTTAGAATGGCTGTATCCATGGTTATACCCATGTGTCCTAGGACCGAGCACCGACATTATCACAGTTTAACCCAAGACCGGGAAAGCCTATACGTTGTTATACCTTTAAAACCGGGAAATGACATTTTCGATGTTGCTTTGTATATGTATTTTGAATAAAAGATTTAAGATTTTCAGAAAACCTAGGTTAGGATTTAGAAGGCATTTTTAAAATCGGCCTCAGATCTAAATGGGTTAATGACACAAGATGCCCCCCCTTAACTCATGTAATTACTCAATTACATTCACCGGCTTCGAACTCATTTGTGAATAGTCTGGAGTAATTGATACTATTTCCCTTTTCACTGATCGCTGGTTGAAAAGCATCGCTCCAATTAGTTCCTTGTACACCCAGATGTCGACTTTAGTAGTCATGTGTTGACGCCCCCACAAATTCATTTTTGCACAGTGAGTCATCCAAGTACAATAAACGATTCATGCCATGGGGTGTGAATGTGCGAGAAAGTTATTATAGTGTTGTTTGATGACGAACTCCTTTGTTTCTCCCGCAGCTGTGTTTTGCTTTTTGGTAAGTGCTTTAGGAGTGACGGCAGGAGCTCATCGACTGTGGAGCCACAGATCTTATAAGGCCTCAGTGCCCCTAAGAATCTTCCTTGCTCTTGCTAACTCCATGGCCTTCCAGGTAACTGCAGAGCGTTAAAGGGATGTTTCACTTTCAAACATGTCTTTTTTTTTTGGTAAATTCATTTTTTTAATTTTCCCAGAAAATGATATAAAATGTATAATATATAAAATGAATGAAAAAAGTAATTGAAAAAACACAAATGTCAGTCACCAGAACCAAGGACGGGTGTTTTCGATGAATCTATCATGGTTAAAATGGAGTTTGAAGTTTCAATGGGTTTATATAGGAAGGGGGCGTGTCTGATAAATTGAATATCAAATATCTAAATACTGAATCAAGCAACTTAAAAACTGTATGCCCACAAAAGCCTGAGTAGACGTTTAAATGACCCCAAACACGTTAAAAGTGAAATATCCCTTTAAGGTCACAGACAGTCATAACATGCACACACGCACAGTTGGAAGTAACAGTATAATGGCAGTTATCATAACAGCGTAAGTACCATCTTGACTGCACAGTGTATGTAATCTTTGTCTTTGCATCAACCCACAGAATGATATCTTTGAATGGGCTCGAGACCACAGGGTTCACCACAAATATTCAGAGACCGATGCTGACCCTCACAACGCCACCCGGGGCTTCTTTTATGCCCACATTGGCTGGTTGTTGGTGCGCAAGCATCCCGACGTCATTGAAAAGGGAAAAAAGTTGGAGCTCAGCGACCTAAAGGCTGACAAAGTTGTGATGTTTCAAAGGAAGTAAGTGCATTTAAATCAGTCAAGTGGAAGTATTTAAGTCTAAACGGCTTCAATCTGTTTTTAGCATTCCTTCCTTTTCTTTTTGTAGCGTTGTTGATTTAACCTGTTTTGTATTAGAAAATGTAAAGGGTTAAGAAAATGGGAAGGGGCCCATTGGTAGATTGACATAGAAGAATACCAGTTGTAAAGTGTATGCCATTCACTTACATCAGAGCTTAAATACAAGCACATTATATGTACACTGTCAGTCCTGAGGGAATTAAACTAAAACAAATTCCACTTAGGAAAATAATAAGTACATGGGTTTGAACTCCATCCGTTTCCCCTCTATAGGTATTACAAGCCGTCTGTGTTGCTCCTGTGCTTTGGCCTCCCCATGTTCGTGCCTTGGTACCTGTGGGGAGAGACACTATGGGTGGCATACTTCGTCCCAGCTCTGCTGAGGTACACCTTGGTTCTGAACGCCACCTGGCTGGTCAACAGCGCTGCTCACATGTGGGGGAACAGACCCTATGACCAAAACATCAACCCCAGGGAGAACAAGTTTGTCGCGTTCAGCGCCATAGGTATGAACGTTCACCACTCAAGCCCTAGTTCATTCTTAACCCATAGAGCCCGGGAAAGCATCATTTGTGTCATTTTAAGATTTCTTCGGCTATTCAAAAATAGCAGATCTACAAGCTCATAGCGCGGCACTCTCTGTGCCGCGCTATGAGCTTGTAGATCTGCTATCTTTGAAAAATCGTCAAAATGTGTGCAAATCTTGGAATACACATATATTTTTAAAGCGAACATTTGTAAAATATTTAGTTCCAGGGACGCCAGAATCAAAGATTGGAGTTACAAATGCCCACTTAAAAAAAATAATCTAAAAAAGTAGATCTACAAGCTCATAGTGCGGCCCTCGGTGCCACGCTATGAGCCAGGTTGAAAGTGATTAAGTTACAGTCTATAGTATAGAGACAATTAAACAATGATTACTATAGGCCCCTTTTGTTCTTACGTCATGAATGATTGAGGCAAAACAAAGGAATATTGGATTGGAGGCAAACATGTATCAAACATGGTAGTAGGTTAGGTACTCGCCATCTTTAACGTGTCATCTGGCTGTGTTGTTGGGTTCCAAAATTAAAGGAGTAAATGGCTCCATCTTGAGAAATTATCACATATAAACTCACGTCACCAGGCTTTGGAAAGCCTGGTTTATGTTCCAAACAAACCAGTCTGATGCGGTCTAGAGCCCGCCTACCAGCCTGTAATTTGCAGACAGACATAAAGGCACATAACGTTTCCATATCTGCTCTAGACCCAGACCGGATCTGTAATCTACAAAGCGAATTGAGCCAAGTGTAACCGCATAACAGCTGCCACTGCTGGTCAAATAAATTGAAGACAACTAATGGTTAAATATAAAGATATAAAACAAAAGGATTGGACATGAGGCGGTGCTTGTGTTTCTAGCACACACTTCAAATCAGGTAAGGTTTACATAAAAGTATTGTATGTTGTAGGTATGGAATGGATATAAGGTTTGTCATGCCTATTCATCAGAAGTTGATTGGGTAACTAAGGAATATAGGTGTTTTCTCTCAGAACTCAGCCAAGTAGCGCATGATGTGTGTCAGGTGTGTGTTCAAGAAGGTACAGTAACAAGATACAATAGGTGGGCACCTCAGTGTTAAATTGGCTTTTTTTTCTCCAAAATGTAAAGAATATATATATTTGGAAAATGTTTTTAAGCAAATTAAAGTATACATGATTAGAACAAGCTTAAACATTCGACAATTAAGGTCCAATATTTCTACAATTGCTACAAATTGCTACACAACCTGTATATCCAGTCATTTTGGGGCATAAACAAGAAGTTGAAGGGTACATGTTGTACATGTATACTTTACATTACTAAGACCAATTAACATTAACATTTTGGACAAAATTGCCGATTTTACATCGAGGTGCCCAGATGTCCCTAGTGCCCACCCATCCTGTATCCGTGTTGGTATCCATGTATTGATTGTCTAACGTGTACAGCTAATGTTTTGCCTCCACTTAGGCTGCGGCCACTGAAAATGGAAGTGCTGTCGTAAAAAACAACATTCATTATGCTTGAATAACGATTAAAGCTTCAGAGCCACCTTAGGGGGGTCTCATTAGTGTTCATTTAACTCTGAGAGTGTACAAATGGAACCAAATGGACCCGTTCCATTTGTACACTCTCAGAGTTACAGAGACACATAAGGGTCAATTGGGTTCCTAACTATTAATTTGGCTGAGGACCCCCTGGAACCCCCTCAAGGACCAATGGTGGTCCCCGGACCACTGGTTGAAAACCACTGGTATAGAGTTATATGGTGCAAGCAAGCATACATACCTCAGTCCTCAGGCGCAGGTGTGCCTACTTTACTGTTAGCCTACTATCTCCTTCTCTGAGCCTGTGAAGCAAATACACAAACTAATCATTAATAGGAGGCTGAAGAGAAGATTGTACTGAATTATATGTAGACTCAAAGACAAACACTTGTATGCCAATAGCTTACAGAGTGGCTATTCGGCTAGTTTGAAATAATAATATTAATATTAATATTAATATTCATAATATTTGAATTCCACATTAAAGGATATTTCACTTTCAAATAAAATAAACATTACAAAAAGATATGGAAAATAAATGAAAAGATAATGGAAAAATCACGGCCCCCTCAAGCATTAGAATGTTTCACTAAAGGGTGAGGGGGGCGTGATTATTATTTGAAAGTAAAATATCCCTTTAAGTTTACAAAGTACTTGACAGAAACTGATATGATATGAAATGATATTGGGTTTAATACAAATAATATATACAAAATAATAATAAGTAAAACAGTAAATAAAAAAATACATAGAACATGTAAAAACATAAAACCAGGGACTCCCTTTAATGCATCCATAGGCCTAGTTAAAAACAACTGTAACTAGATGTGTTTTAACTATGTTAACTTTTCTTTCATGAATACAATAATATTTTTGTCCAATTGGTATGGTAGAGTATGTGCACAATATAATTGGGGTGGTTGTATTTTGTCTCCCTGCTCTTTTATTGAGAGTATTTGAGACATTTAGATCATGTCAAAGGTCATGTCTCACCTAGAAACAGGATCTGACGACAACTTTTTTCCTGATGGTCAAGATTCAATTTATCCCCTGAGCTGGCTTTATTAGCTCAATGGTAATACAAATTCAGCACTTGCGCTGTAAACCGGGTTCAAATCCGAGGTTGAAGAGGAAAGTTACATCGTGCTCCATGCGTGCTTTAAGTTTGTTTATGAAACTTGGTGTGTTGATGACTCTAAGGTTTTCAGCAAGATAATTCCAGAGTTTGGAGCCATAGCTATAGCTAGCCTACTGACTTTACTAAATGATCAGTAAATCTCTTTTTTTCCCCTTCTTCTTCGATCGCTGTACATTTGCACATGTGTGTGCCACCATCCTCTTTACCCATCATCCACCTTCCATCAAGATCATTTAATCGCTAAAACCTATACATTCCTCATCTTTGCTAAACCACTGTAGGCTTATACTGTCACAGGTGCATCTTCACTTTCTTTCTCCTGTGTTCCTCCAGGGGGCTTGAACTTTGCCTGTCTTGGTTTTCAATGCAGAAGCAGCTTTAATAACAGTATGTCAGTCTCAAATTGAAAGTCTCAACTAAAGAATCACAGGAGGCAGATGGAAGGTGAGTGTAGAATTATCCGAGCTTTTCAGCAGGGAAGTTTGCGTATAATTATTGCCATGTTATATGTGTGTATTTTTCTGCTTACTTAAAATTGTATAAACTAAAGTTTAGTAGAAAAGGTCAAAACAAATGCAGATTGTGAGGGCCACGGCTCTGGCCTGTGGTCTCGGCTCCAAAGCAGAGGATGTGACGTGGGGTTTGCATGAGAGAAACAGGTGTTGATTGATTAGATCAGATAAGGACAGTAGCCACTGTTAGAGCACAGTGCAGGAGCCTGAGTTGCGTCATGTAAGACAGTACCAAGTCACGTGATTAATCAACAGAAGGTTTCACCCACATGGGTAGACCAAACCCATATAAATAGAGTGGATGCTCACTAGTCAGTACGAAGTGTCCTGCAGGCATCAGTGTTACTAGTTGACAGGGTGTCATTGGTGCGTTCGTCATTTTCCATTGCGAGCTCCGAGAGACTGACGGTAAGAATTGAGTGTTTACACGACGATAAATGTATGAATTTCTGATATGTTTTTTTAGTTTTGTGTGTATATTCAAGTGATTTTCTTTTGGGTGACTTACTCACTGTAGCTGTTAATTTGGGACCCTGAGTGAGTCACTAATATTCATCCATAGTAGCCTACATTTTATTCTTATATCTGTTAATGTTTGATTAACCATTAACGAGCTTTGGTTAACGGTTATGAAAAAACATTAAAAGGGTCATCCTGTAGAACCAACCATCTAATTTTACATTGGAACATGTAATACAGTATGTTCCAGGGGCCACAAGAAAGCTCAGCTATTATCAATGACCAGACTAAGTGCATTTTGTAGTAAAGTAACAGGTACCAATTTCTTTTAGTGAGACCTTGTAGACTGCTGGAGGTAAAAGACAATGGTGACCTCAGTCATGTGTCACACCCTGATGACCCTGGGTTTCCTGATCATTTCTAACCTCGATGCCATCGATGGAGCTTTCATGTGCCGCGCAGGTACCCTGGAACAATGTCACACTCTCCCGTTCGTACCGGGGCACGACCAAGCGGGAGAGGGCTACGATGTGGTGAAGCTGGAGCCTACTGGTGCTTATGTGTTTGAAGTCAACAAATACCTGAGCCCAACAAGCTCCTGCACGATTTGTACTAATCCTCTGATGGACGACCAGTTCCAGAAGCTTCCTCACTACATGGCAGACTGGCACACTCACTCGGACCGTTGCAAGAGTGTAAATCAGACCTTTTCCTCGCTTACCTCTGCGGTGCAGAGTGCCAGTTCTGTGATAATGAATAACTGGCGTCTGGGGCTAGAACTGCCGGTCAAAGGGGGTGGGTTGAAGGGTGAGGTGCAGATGGCGGGCAGTAAGTCTAAGGTGCAAAGCTTTTCATCCTCTTCTTTCCAGTCAGAGAAAACTTCTCTCAACGTCAACCAGTTCCACTGCAAACACTACAGGTCAGATCATGTTTTTTGCTCTTTGCTTGTTCTATCTAAAGTCATTAGGGCTGATCCAAGATCATCCCCATGTCTCTCCATCGTCTTTAATCACTTAAACCCTATATAAATGAAAATCTTTATTTCGAACATGTTAAAATTAGACAACCAAGTCAAAAAATGTAATATATGCAATATAATAAAAAATACAAAACAAATCAAAAACAAGCCTCAGGCAACAAAATACTATAATTCTACATGTTGAAAAAGGAGACGTCAAGCGGCATCGCTTGATGTGTACATTTTCACATATACCAACATGGTATACTGTACATTTAAATAAACATTTAAATCTTTCACCACAGAGAAATTAAACAGATAATTAAATAATGTAATAATGTAATTCATATATAATTATCTAAAATGATAATATACACCCTACCCTCCTTATCTTGTATTATATTCAATTTCTTATAAAACGTATACATTTGGCGCGAATCACTACACACAGAATACTTATTTATTTATTTATTTATTTATTTATTAGTTATTGAGTAGTTGTGGTGCTCAATGAATACGTTTAACGTTAAGGTAACAGAACACTTGAGGACACAAACTGTACAACGACTAACAACTAACCATACCATATTTCAAAGCTAATGAAACATGCCATCCTTCTCCTTCATACTGTAGATTTCGAGTGCCCAACAGAAGTCCTCTGTCAGTGCAGTTCCAGCAAGACATCCAGTCTCTTCCACTGGAGAACATGGCCAACACTACCAACACTACTGAGGCATACCGCAGCTTCATTGAGATCTATGGGACGCACTACATTCGTCTGGTGGACCTGGGGGGTCGAATGAACAAAGTGACGACCATAGACACTTGTCTGGCCACCCTGAATACTGTCACTGTAGGTCAGGTGGAGCACTGCATGAACATGGGGATCATGGTTGGGCAGGGGCTCGTGAAACTGGCCCAAGTGGCCCCCAACATGACTAGTGAGGCATGTAGAAAGATTCTCAACAACCGCGACACTGTGACAAATGACGAAAACGGTTTTCTTAAGCATATGACTGAGGTGGTTGGAGGAAACGGCTGGAGCGGAGAGTTTTCTCTGACGACAGAGGACTCGGCCGGCTTCACAAAATGGAAGGACAGCCTTAAAACGTCGCCTGACATATTGTCTTTCAATCTGTCGCCACTGCACGAGTTGGTTGCAGACGCAAAGATTAAGTCCAACCTGGGAAAAGCCATTAGAGAGTATATAATTGATAATGGCATTCAAACAAATGATCCACAGATGATACACAGCTGCCCTCTCCCGACTGCTGCTCCCCCTGGGAGGGGTCATGCCTTTTTTTGCTTTTATTTTAATGTTGTTTTATGCTTTTGCTTTTCTTTTTTGCTTCATTGTTAAATTAGTTGTACTTTTCTGCCTACTCTGTGTAGAGTTTGCATGTTCTCCCCGTGTCTCCTAGGGTAGTTAATACCCTCACAAAAACATGTAGTAATCCTGGTCGCTATACCGCCTCCCCCATGACAGCCGGGGCGCCTGATGGAGGGGAAGGGAACTGGTTGGAATAACGTGTTCCTTCCACACGCTACGTCCTACCGAGGAAACTCCCCCCTTTCAGGTGACAAGAAGGTCAGTTGGCTCTCATGCATTGAACGAAGCATAAGCTCGGCCCTGGCCTCCCTAGGCTGTGGGGGACTGGTGTAGCGCTGGTGTAGGGCTGGTGTAGTGCCCAGGATCACTTAGGAAATTGGCACCGGGTGAAAAAAATGGGTTACAAAAATCGCGGGATAAAAATGTAAAGAAAAAAAAAATGGCTGTACTTCTTCTGTGATTATATTCTTTCTCTGTAAAGAACTTTGAGCTGCATTTCATGTCATGAAAGGTGCTATACAAATAAAGTTTATTATTATTATCACACAGTTGTCGTTGGAGAGGGCTACAATATCAACGGGGACTGGTGGCTTACACCAGAGATATTAGTGGGGGGCTGTGAATGTGTCATTTTTTGTTTTCATTTCATACTCATGTGAAAGTGCATGCAATGAGCTTGTCAGCTCATTGCATGAATATGCATCAATATTTGCCTCTGAGATGTAGTGGAGTAGAAGTAAAAGTATTGGAATTTGGAGATACTGAAGTAAAGTACAAATACCTCAAAAGTGTACTTAAGTAGCCTACAGTACTTGATGAGCACATGTACTTAGTTACTTTCCACCACCACTGAGTGTTAGTGGAAACTCATAATAACAACACTGACTCTGCAGACCCAGAGACCAGACCCACCAGACCAGCCCCAGCGGTGGTTGCTTGACAACCAACGGCGGGCCAATCGCAGCGCGACAGGCCTGCCATCCCTCGGGGCCATGGGATGGGATGCTGGCAGCGAATGAATAAACCGGTGAACAGCAGATAAAAGGACAGCCAATGAGACGCGTCGTAAGGTGGGCATCGAGTAGGGTTGCCATGTCCGCTTATTATAGGCTACTTTGGGCTCCCCCCCTGTAAAGTTGCTTCTAAATATTGGTATCTTGCGGTTTTCTTGCCTTTTTTTGCAAACTGATAATAAAGTATTCAATCAATCAATCAATCAATCAATCAATGTTGCTTAAACCAGTGGTTCTCAAACATTTTCATGGCAAGGAAGGACACCCAGATTAATTATATTTGTCTGCAGACCGGCCCCCCATCTGAAAATATTTTAACAACCCAATACATACAAGATTTGTGTTGTTATGTTTCAAAAACATTCCAAAATGACCTCTTTTTTAAGAAATATTTATTTTTTGGGGGGAAATAGCACAAGCTCACAACGCGTCGCAACGCATTGTGAGCTTGTAGATCTGCTATTTTCAACTAGCTGTAGCATATATAGTCCCTTATTTTGGGCTTGTTTTCATTGAGCTCCACTGATCTCACTCAACCCAGATTCAGCACAAGCGGGGTTAAATTCATTCTACTGCTAATATGCCACCAAAATGTGGAATTGATGATGAATTGAGTACAAAGAAAGGACCCCAATGGAAACAAGCCATATAGTGCTTTCTTGGGTTTAAAATCCTCTTAACAGACCTTGTATTGAACTGTGCTTGTCTTTGCAAACTGTTAATAAAGTATTCAATCAATCAATCAATCAATCAATCAATCAATCAATCAATTAAGCCCTACCAAGAGTGTGATTCCTTACTCTCCTTCAAAACCACCATAAAAGAGCATCTGCCTGCAAATGGTAACTGGTCTGGTCCTATTAACGTCTAAGCTTAACACCAGGAAATGCAAACTGTTAATAAAGTATTAAATCAATCAAAAAAAACCTGGTTGGCAGTGGTTGCTTATTTCTCATGCAATCTGGCAACACTGCCCGCTTGTCCAATCGCTGCCAGACGAGCCGCACTTCATCTAATTCTCACACAGATGCAACATCAGCAGCAGTCCGTTTATTTCCTCTTCTGTAAGTCGTAGTTTTGGTGGCAACATAACTTAATACCACTCATTAAAAAACCCTTCAACCCTCGTCAAAGTCTACATCTGGTGAGTATGAATTAATAGGCGTGGGTGGCTGGCTGCGCGTTTCCTATATTCGATTTTTCCCTGTAAATATAAATATTATGCTTATGCAACAGCATCATCACGTTCCATCCTGTCTGTCTCCATGCAGTGTTGCCATGTCCGCTTATTAGACGCGACTTTGGGGCTTGTTTTTGTCGCGTACACGTAAATTATTGGTTGTTGCGGCTATTTTTTTGGGCTTGTTTCTAAAGTGTAGTTGCTTATTTGGGGCTTGTTTCCTATTGTTGTTTAAACCAGTGGTTCTCACATATTTTCATGTCAAGGACCCCCAGATTAATATGTAATCGTCCGCACATCCATCCCCAATTCCCCATCTAAAAAGATTTTGTAACAGGGACACCAGCCCCCCATGCAAGATTTTGTGTTCATTTATTCCACATTTCCCCTTCTTTTTTTCCCTCCCATGATTTTATTTAAATAGCAGCTCTACAAGCTCTATTTTCAAATGGCGCTCAGGTGGCCTATAATAGTCGCTTCTTTTGGGCTTGTTTTCATAGACCTGGTTGCTTATTTTCCTCGCTGAATCTGGCAACACTGTCTCCAAGCCCAGGCAAAGCAGCAGCACTGCAATTAATGCAGACGTGCTTTTGTAACCGTATGGTCTTGACAAAGGATCTGATATAATAACAAAATATATGTCGTTTTTTTTTTATTTTTATAATATATATATAAAAATCTAATGTAAAAAAATATAAAATATATATTAAAAAAATATATACAAATATAAAAATATATGTCGTTTTTTATTTGTTTTTTATTTTCTATAGATTTTTTTTGCAGACAATATTATTAGCAGCCAAACCAACCATGACGGAGGCTGAGAGCTCAGATTATCCGGTGAAGCGCATCATCAGGTCCAGCATCAGCAACGGGAATAGTAAGGTTGTTTCAGAGCCGACGACACAGACAGAAGATGATGCCTTTGACCACGCATACCAGGAGAAAGAAGGCCCCAAACCTCAACGCATCATGGTCTGGAAGAATGTCATCCTAATGACTTTATTGCACGTAGGAGCTGCCTATGGCGTTTCACAAGTCCCTGCAGCAGCTCCATTGACCTTGGTTTGGTGTAAGTATTGAGTAAAGTAGTGGTTCTCAAAGTGGGGTCCGGGGACCCCCAGGGATACTTGAGGGGGTTCTAGGGGGTCCCCAGCTAAATGATAGATTAGGAACCAAATGGACCCTTATGGGTCTGTAACTCTGAGAGTGTACAAATGGAACCAAATGGACCCTGACGGGTCCATTTGGTTCCATTTATACACTCTCAGAGTTAAGTTAACATTGATTTTACAACATGAATTGGGGTCCCGAGATAGAAATGCCATTAAATGTGGTTCCGTAGCCCTAATGCATGTCAAACTGGGGGCCCTTAAAATGTATCTTTTCAAATGGGGGTCCGCGGGCTAATAAGTGTCCATTTGGGGGTCCTTGACATGAAAAAGTTTGAGAACCACTGAATGGTTCTCAACCTTTTCAGGCCACACCACCCCCCAAAATAATCATATTCTACAAGCTCACTCACAACGCCAACGCATATCTTTAAGTCTGTGTGTGCAGATGTGGTCGAATAACGTCGAGGAGGGGTTAAATAATATTTTAGAAGCCATAAAGTCACAGCTCTAACGTTATGTCATAATATGGCTTCAAAAGACACCAGCCCACTTTCTACCAGGTGGTTATAGGCTAATCGTGAAGAGTGGTTTGCCTGCATTTTGCCGTGAGGCGTAAAATTTCCATAGGACGTGGTTAACTCGACTATTATGGTCAAATCTGACACAAGTTTGTTTCTTAGTAGACTGACAGCAAATGGGGAGAGAGATGGGTAGTGACACGCAGCTCAGGTCTTCGGGAACGGGATCGAACCTGCGACACGCTGTCAGGCTGGCATTGCAGCCTATAGGGTGCCTGGACCGCCACGCTGCGGACCAGGCCTAAATCTGACACGAGTTTGATCAGAGTCCTGGCCTGAAGACAAGCCAATTTTGAATCCTATCATGGTGCCTCCCACTGGTGGCACTATGATACTTTTACAAACTGATCCTCGCATCTGCCTCAAATTTGGCCAGCAAAGCCTTTAAGACCTCTATGATGTGACATTGTGAAGGGCTTGAGTTTTCGTGGAATGGTATCGTGGTGACACGGCAAATTTGCATGCTCATTGTACTGTAATGTGGATATCCGCAACATCAAAACAACACGCCTGTTAATTACAGCTTGTTATAGACATTATTGTGCACTTCACGACACTGAAACAGGAACTTGGCTGTTCCTATTTAAGCGTCCAGTTGTTGTTTTACCAATGACTGGTGATTTCTGATATTCTTATTTAGCTGCTGCTCAGAGGTATCTTTGTCTATTTCTGCCCTTTCAGGTGTCATGTCTGATTGAACCGTTATACAGGATTTTGTTCTCCATGTACAAAACATTACTTTTTTTTAAAGTAGAATTCACATCCACCTACAGTACGTGTGGTTCTTAGGACACGGCAGTCTGCTCCTTTGTGCAGAATCCCAAGAGTGTGAGGGTTTGGAATCATGTAAAGTCACGCCGGCTGCCACATGTCCCAACGTGCGAGAACGCTGCGAAGGTCCGAGGGCTCGATCACCACCGCTTTCAGCTAGAATTGAACCTTAGAATGGCTGTATCCATGGTTATACCCATGTGTCCTAGGACCGAGCACCGACATTATCACAGTTTAACCCAAGACCGGGAAAGCCTATACGTTGTTATACCTTTAAAACCGGGAAATGACATTTTCGATGTTGCTTTGTATATGTATTTTGAATAAAAGATTTAAGATTTTCAGAAAACCTAGGTTAGGATTTAGAAGGCATTTTTAAAATCGGCCTCAGATCTAAATGGGTTAATGACACAAGATGCCCCCCCTTAACTCATGTAATTACTCAATTACATTCACCGGCTTCGAACTCATTTGTGAATAGTCTGGAGTAATTGATACTATTTCCCTTTTCACTGATCGCTGGTTGAAAAGCATCGCTCCAATTAGTTCCTTGTACACCCAGATGTCGACTTTAGTAGTCATGTGTTGACGCCCCCACAAATTCATTTTTGCACAGTGAGTCATCCAAGTACAATAAACGATTCATGCCATGGGGTGTGAATGTGCGAGAAAGTTATTATAGTGTTGTTTGATGACGAACTCCTTTGTTTCTCCCGCAGCTGTGTTTTGCTTTTTGGTAAGTGCTTTAGGAGTGACGGCAGGAGCTCATCGACTGTGGAGCCACAGATCTTATAAGGCCTCAGTGCCCCTAAGAATCTTCCTTGCTCTTGCTAACTCCATGGCCTTCCAGGTAACTGCAGAGCGTTAAAGGGATGTTTCACTTTCAAACATGTCTTTTTTTTTTGGTAAATTCATTTTTTTAATTTTCCCAGAAAATGATATAAAATTTATAATATATAAAATGAATGAAAAAAGTAATTGAAAAAACACAAATGTCAGTCACCAGAACCAAGGACGGGTGTTTTCGATGAATCTATCATGGTTAAAATGGAGTTTGAAGTTTCAATGGGTTTATATAGGAAGGGGGCGTGTCTGATAAATTGAATATCAAATATCTAAATACTGAATCAAGCAACTTAAAAACTGTATGCCCACAAAAGCCTGAGTAGACGTTTAAATGACCCCAAACACGTTAAAAGTGAAATATCCCTTTAAGGTCACAGACAGTCATAACATGCACACACGCACAGTTGGAAGTAACAGTATAATGGCAGTTATCATAACAGCGTAAGTACCATCTTGACTGCACAGTGTATGTAATCTTTGTCTTTGCATCAACCCACAGAATGATATCTTTGAATGGGCTCGAGACCACAGGGTTCACCACAAATATTCAGAGACCGATGCTGACCCTCACAACGCCACCCGGGGCTTCTTTTATGCCCACATTGGCTGGTTGTTGGTGCGCAAGCATCCCGACGTCATTGAAAAGGGAAAAAAGTTGGAGCTCAGCGACCTAAAGGCTGACAAAGTTGTGATGTTTCAAAGGAAGTAAGTGCATTTAAATCAGTCAAGTGGAAGTATTTAAGTCTAAACGGCTTCAATCTGTTTTTAGCATTCCTTCCTTTTCTTTTTGTAGCGTTGTTGATTTAACCTGTTTTGTATTAGAAAATGTAAAGGGTTAAGAAAATGGGAAGGGGCCCATTGGTAGATTGACATAGAAGAATACCAGTTGTAAAGTGTATGCCATTCACTTACATCAGAGCTTAAATACAAGCACATTATATGTACACTGTCAGTCCTGAGGGAATTAAACTAAAACAAATTCCACTTAGGAAAATAATAAGTACATGGGTTTGAACTCCATCCGTTTCCCCTCTATAGGTATTACAAGCCGTCTGTGTTGCTCCTGTGCTTTGGCCTCCCCATGTTCGTGCCTTGGTACCTGTGGGGAGAGACACTATGGCCCTCATTTATCAACGCGGTGTAGACCAAATAATGGGCGTACGGCGAGATCACCGCAATTTTCGGCATTTATCAATATATCCTGACGTGGGCTTTATCCTACGGTACGCTGAGATCTCACGTCTGGTCGGGACCAGTTGTTGACGTTGGCTGCACCCGTTTATTCCATCCTAGACCTGCGGAGCAGCATTGCTTGACTGTCTGAGAGGCATTGGACACCTAATCCACTCATAAATCTGTATATCTACACTAATAAATAATCCCTGTGAAAATATAACATTTTATAAAGTAATTTAAACATACTGCTTTAACAGTCATTCAGATAAGATTGTAGATCTGTCTGTATTGAAAATAGCAGATCTACAAGCTCACAAGCCAGCAACGCGTTGTGAGCTTGTAGATCTGCTATTTTCAAAATATACGGGCGCTTTCTGCGAGAGCACTCTTCTGCGCGAGCACCGGTCTAACAGGCGGCGCTGCTGTTATATTTTCATGGCCACCGGGAGATCAGACATTTAACCCATGGTCCAACACACACCAGCCTTCATTCATTAATGTTCTCTCCAGGCTATCTCTCATTAATGCGGAGCGGGACGGGACTCGCCCGTCCGACGGTCCGAGTCTCACTGGGAAATGGGAATAGCCTACATGAGGGCTTTATTTTAGTGTAACTCGAACGCGCACTGCTCGGTATGGGTTAAATACATTAATCTACAAAAGTATTCCATTCATGCCGATGTGATTGGTATCATAATATGTCATTCATGTAGGCTACAAGCCTACGTGACAATACGCTACGGGCGTGTGTGTGTGTGTGTGTGTGAGAGAGAGAGAGAGAGCGAGCGAGCGAGCGAGAGAGGCGTGTGCGTGTGCGTGTGCGGCGAGGCCAGCGGGGGAGGGGGGGGGGGCTGTTTCTTATTGGCTTTTCATGTCTTTGGTCGTATTCTGGTTCGTCTTCATGTCGTAAAATCGGGGCGTTTTGAGAATATTTATGGGGCGTGTTATTTAAATGACGCTCGTTTCAGCCATGACATTTATCAACGCTGGGACCAAGTGTAAGCTCGGATCAGCTGTGTAGGATGCGTTGATAAATGTGACTTCGACGTTGGTGTACGCCGAATATATGGAAAAATATACGGCGGTTTATACGCTGCGTTGATAAATGAGGGCCCATGGGTGGCATACTTCGTCCCAGCTCTGCTGAGGTACACCTTGGTTCTGAACGCCACCTGGCTGGTCAACAGCGCTGCTCACATGTGGGGGAACAGACCCTATGACCAAAACATCAACCCCAGGGAGAACAAGTTTGTCGCGTTCAGCGCCATAGGTATGAACGTTCACCACTCAAGCCCTAGTTCATTCTTAACCCATAGAGCCCGGGAAAGCATCATTTGTGTCATTTTAAGATTTCTTCGGCTATTCAAAAATAGCAGATCTACAAGCTCATAGCGCGGCACTCTCTGTGCCGCGCTATGAGCTTGTAGATCTGCTATCTTTGAAAAATCGTCAAAATGTGTGCAAATCTTGGAATACACATATATTTTTAAAGCGAACATTTGTAAAATATTTAGTTCCAGGGACGCCAGAATCAAAGATTGGAGTTACAAATGCCCACTTAAAAAAAATAATCTAAAAAAGTAGATCTACAAGCTCATAGTGCGGCCCTCGGTGCCACGCTATGAGCCAGGTTGAAAGTGATTAAGTTACAGTCTATAGTATAGAGACAATTAAACAATGATTACTATAGGCCCCTTTTGTTCTTACGTCATGAATGATTGAGGCAAAACAAAGGAATATTGGATTGGAGGCAAACATGTATCAAACATGGTAGTAGGTTAGGTACTCGCCATCTTTAACGTGTCATCTGGCTGTGTTGTTGGGTTCCAAAATTAAAGGAGTAAATGGCTCCATCTTGAGAAATTATCACATATAAACTCACGTCACCAGGCTTTGGAAAGCCTGGTTTATGTTCCAAACAAACCAGTCTGATGCGGTCTAGAGCCCGCCTACCAGCCTGTAATTTGCAGACAGACATAAAGGCACATAACGTTTCCATATCTGCTCTAGACCCAGACCGGATCTGTAATCTACAAAGCGAATTGAGCCAAGTGTAACCGCATAACAGCTGCCACTGCTGGTCAAATAAATTGAAGACAACTAATGGTTAAATATAAAGATATAAAACAAAAGGATTGGACATGAGGCGGTGCTTGTGTTTCTAGCACACACTTCAAATCAGGTAAGGTTTACATAAAAGTATTGTATGTTGTAGGTATGGAATGGATATAAGGTTTGTCATGCCTATTCATCAGAAGTTGATTGGGTAACTAAGGAATATAGGTGTTTTCTCTCAGAACTCAGCCAAGTAGCGCATGATGTGTGTCAGGTGTGTGTTCAAGAAGGTACAGTAACAAGATACAATAGGTGGGCACCTCAGTGTTAAATTGGCTTTTTTTTCTCCAAAATGTAAAGAATATATATATTTGGAAAATGTTTTTAAGCAAATTAAAGTATACATGATTAGAACAAGCTTAAACATTCGACAATTAAGGTCCAATATTTCTACAATTGCTACAAATTGCTACACAACCTGTATATCCAGTCATTTTGGGGCATAAACAAGAAGTTGAAGGGTACATGTTGTACATGTATACTTTACATTACTAAGACCAATTAACATTAACATTTTGGACAAAATTGCCGATTTTACATCGAGGTGCCCAGATGTCCCTAGTGCCCACCCATCCTGTATCCGTGTTGGTATCCATGTATTGATTGTCTAACGTGTACAGCTAATGTTTTGCCTCCACTTAGGCTGCGGCCACTGAAAATGGAAGTGCTGTCGTAAAAAACAACATTCATTATGCTTGAATAACGATTAAAGCTTCAGAGCCACCTTAGGGGGGTCTCATTAGTGTTCATTTAACTCTGAGAGTGTACAAATGGAACCAAATGGACCCGTTCCATTTGTACACTCTCAGAGTTACAGAGACACATAAGGGTCAATTGGGTTCCTAACTATTAATTTGGCTGAGGACCCCCTGGAACCCCCTCAAGGACCAATGGTGGTCCCCGGACCACTGGTTGAAAACCACTGGTATAGAGTTATATGGTGCAAGCAAGCATACATACCTCAGTCCTCAGGCGCAGGTGTGCCTACTTTACTGTTAGCCTACTATCTCCTTCTCTGAGCCTGTGAAGCAAATACACAAACTAATCATTAATAGGAGGCTGAAGAGAAGATTGTCCTGAATTATATGTAGACTCAAAGACAAACACTTGTATGCCAATAGCTTACAGAGTGGCTATTCGGCTAGTTTGAAATAATAATATTAATATTAATATTAATATTCATAATATTTGAATTCCACATTAAAGGATATTTCACTTTCAAATAAAATAAACATTACAAAAAGATATGGAAAATAAATGAAAAGATAATGGAAAAATCACGGCCCCCTCAAGCATTAGAATGTTTCACTAAAGGGTGAGGGGGGCGTGATTATTATTTGAAAGTAAAATATCCCTTTAAGTTTACAAAGTACTTGACAGAAACTGATATGATATGAAATGATATTGGGTTTAATACAAATAATATATACAAAATAATAATAAGTAAAACAGTAAATAAAAAAATACATAGAACATGTAAAAACATAAAACCAGGGACTCCCTTTAATGCATCCATAGGCCTAGTTAAAAACAACTGTAACTAGATGTGTTTTAACTATGTTAACTTTTCTTTCATGAATACAATAATATTTTTGTCCAATTGGTATGGTAGAGTATGTGCACAATATAATTGGGGTGGTTGTATTTTGTCTCCCTGCTCTTTTATTGAGAGTATTTGAGACATTTAGATCATGTCAAAGGTCATGTCTCACCTAGAAACAGGATCTGACGACAACTTTTTTCCTGATGGTCAAGATTCAATTTATCCCCTGAGCTGGCTTTATTAGCTCAATGGTAATACAAATTCAGCACTTGCGCTGTAAACCGGGTTCAAATCCGAGGTTGAAGAGGAAAGTTACATCGTGCTCCATGCGTGCTTTAAGTTTGTTTATGAAACTTGGTGTGTTGATGACTCTAAGGTTTTCAGCAAGATAATTCCAGAGTTTGGAGCCATAGCTATAGCTAGCCTACTGACTTTACTAAATGATCAGTAAATCTCTTTTTTTCCCCTTCTTCTTCGATCGCTGTACATTTGCACATGTGTGTGCCACCATCCTCTTTACCCATCATCCACCTTCCATCAAGATCATTTAATCGCTAAAACCTATACATTCCTCATCCTTGCTAAACCACTGTAGGCTTATACTGTCACAGGTGCATCTTCACTTTCATTCTCCTGTGTTCCTCCAGGGGGCTTGAACTTTGCCTGTCTTGGTTTTCAATGCAGAAGCAGCTTTAATAACAGTATGTCAGTCTCAAATTGAAAGTCTCAACTAAAGAATCACAGGAGGCAGATGGAAGGTGAGTGTAGAATTATCCGAGCTTTTCAGCAGGGAAGTTTGCGTATAATTATTGCCATGTTATATGTGTGTATTTTTCTGCTTACTTAAAATTGTATAAACTAAAGTTTAGTAGAAAAGGTCAAAACAAATGCAGATTGTGAGGGCCACGGCTCTGGCCTGTGGTCTCGGCTCCAAAGCAGAGGATGTGACGTGGGGTTTGCATGAGAGAAACAGGTGTTGATTGATTAGATCAGATAAGGACAGTAGCCACTGTTAGAGCACAGTGCAGGAGCCTGAGTTGCGTCATGTAAGACAGTACCAAGTCACGTGATTAATCAACAGAAGGTTTCACCCACATGGGTAGACCAAACCCATATAAATAGAGTGGATGCTCACTAGTCAGTACGAAGTGTCCTGCAGGCATCAGTGTTACTAGTTGACAGGGTGTCATTGGTGCGTTCGTCATTTTCCATTGCGAGCTCCGAGAGACTGACGGTAAGAATTGAGTGTTTACACGACGATAAATGTATGAATTTCTGATATGTTTTTTTAGTTTTGTGTGTATATTCAAGTGATTTTCTTTTGGGTGACTTACTCACTGTAGCTGTTAATTTGGGACCCTGAGTGAGTCACTAATATTCATCCATAGTAGCCTACATTTTATTCTTATATCTGTTAATGTTTGATTAACCATTAACGAGCTTTGGTTAACGGTTATGAAAAAACATTAAAAGGGTCATCCTGTAGAACCAACCATCTAATTTTACATTGGAACATGTAATACAGTATGTTCCAGGGGCCACAAGAAAGCTCAGCTATTATCAATGACCAGACTAAGTGCATTTTGTAGTAAAGTAACAGGTACCAATTTCTTTTAGTGAGACCTTGTAGACTGCTGGAGGTAAAAGACAATGGTGACCTCAGTCATGTGTCACACCCTGATGACCCTGGGTTTCCTGATCATTTCTAACCTCGATGCCATCGATGGAGCTTTCATGTGCCGCGCAGGTACCCTGGAACAATGTCACACTCTCCCGTTCGTACCGGGGCACGACCAAGCGGGAGAGGGCTACGATGTGGTGAAGCTGGAGCCTACTGGTGCTTATGTGTTTGAAGTCAACAAATACCTGAGCCCAACAAGCTCCTGCACGATTTGTACTAATCCTCTGATGGACGACCAGTTCCAGAAGCTTCCTCACTACATGGCAGACTGGCACACTCACTCGGACCGTTGCAAGAGTGTAAATCAGACCTTTTCCTCGCTTACCTCTGCGGTGCAGAGTGCCAGTTCTGTGATAATGAATAACTGGCGTCTGGGGCTAGAACTGCCGGTCAAAGGGGGTGGGTTGAAGGGTGAGGTGCAGATGGCGGGCAGTAAGTCTAAGGTGCAAAGCTTTTCATCCTCTTCTTTCCAGTCAGAGAAAACTTCTCTCAACGTCAACCAGTTCCACTGCAAACACTACAGGTCAGATCATGTTTTTTGCTCTTTGCTTGTTCTATCTAAAGTCATTAGGGCTGATCCAAGATCATCCCCATGTCTCTCCATCGTCTTTAATCACTTAAACCCTATATAAATGAAAATCTTTATTTCGAACATGTTAAAATTAGACAACCAAGTCAAAAAATGTAATATATGCAATATAATAAAAAATACAAAACAAATCAAAAACAAGCCTCAGGCAACAAAATACTATAATTCTACATGTTGAAAAAGGAGACGTCAAGCGGCATCGCTTGATGTGTACATTTTCACATATACCAACATGGTATACTGTACATTTAAATAAACATTTAAATCTTTCACCACAGAGAAATTAAACAGATAATTAAATAATGTAATAATGTAATTCATATATAATTATCTAAAATGATAATATACACCCTACCCTCCTTATCTTGTGTATTATATTCAATTTCTTATAAAACGTATACATTTGGCGCGAATCACTACACACAGAATACTTATTTATTTATTTATTTATTTATTTATTAGTTATTGAGTAGTTGTGGTGCTCAATGAATACGTTTAACGTTAAGGTAACAGAACACTTGAGGACACAAACTGTACAACGACTAACAACTAACCATACCATATTTCAAAGCTAATGAAACATGCCATCCTTCTCCTTCATACTGTAGATTTCGAGTGCCCAACAGAAGTCCTCTGTCAGTGCAGTTCCAGCAAGACATCCAGTCTCTTCCACTGGAGAACATGGCCAACACTACCAACACTACTGAGGCATACCGCAGCTTCATTGAGATCTATGGGACGCACTACATTCGTCTGGTGGACCTGGGGGGTCGAATGAACAAAGTGACGACCATAGACACTTGTCTGGCCACCCTGAATACTGTCACTGTAGGTCAGGTGGAGCACTGCATGAACATGGGGATCATGGTTGGGCAGGGGCTCGTGAAACTGGCCCAAGTGGCCCCCAACATGACTAGTGAGGCATGTAGAAAGATTCTCAACAACCGCGACACTGTGACAAATGACGAAAACGGTTTTCTTAAGCATATGACTGAGGTGGTTGGAGGAAACGGCTGGAGCGGAGAGTTTTCTCTGACGACAGAGGACTCGGCCGGCTTCACAAAATGGAAGGACAGCCTTAAAACGTCGCCTGACATATTGTCTTTCAATCTGTCGCCACTGCACGAGTTGGTTGCAGACGCAAAGATTAAGTCCAACCTGGGAAAAGCCATTAGAGAGTATATAATTGATAATGGCATTCAAACAAATGATCCACAGATGATACACAGCTGCCCTCTCCCGACTGCTGCTCCCCCTGGGAGGGGTCATGCCTTTTTTTGCTTTTATTTTGATGTTGTTTTATGCTTTTGCTTTTCTTTTTTGCTTCATTGTTAAATTAGTTGTACTTTTCTGCCTACTCTGTGTAGAGTTTGCATGTTCTCCCCGTGTCTCCTAGGGTAGTTAATACCCTCACAAAAACATGTAGTAATCCTGGTCGCTATACCGCCTCCCCCATGACAGCCGGGGCGCCTGATGGAGGGGAAGGGAACTGGTTGGAATAACGTGTTCCTTCCACACGCTACGTCCTACCGAGGAAACTCCCCCCTTTCAGGTGACAAGAAGGTCAGTTGGCTCTCATGCATTGAACGAAGCATAAGCTCGGCCCTGGCCTCCCTAGGCTGTGGGGGACTGGTGTAGCGCTGGTGTAGGGCTGGTGTAGTGCCCAGGATCACTTAGGAAATTGGCACCGGGTGAAAAAAATGGGTTACAAAAATCGCGGGATAAAAATGTAAAGAAAAAAAAAAAGGTTGTACTTCTTCTGTGATTATATTCTTTCTCTGTAAAGAACTTTGAGCTGCATTTCATGTCATGAAAGGTGCTATACAAATAAAGTTTATTATTATTATCACACAGTTGTCGTTGGAGAGGGCTACAATATCAACGGGGACTGGTGGCTTACACCAGAGATATTAGTGGGGGGCTGTGAATGTGTCATTTTTTGTTTTCATTTCATACTCATGTGAAAGTGCATGCAATGAGCTTGTCAGCTCATTGCATGAATATGCATCAATATTTGCCTCTGAGATGTAGTGGAGTAGAAGTAAAAGTATTGGAATTTGGAGATACTGAAGTAAAGTACAAATACCTCAAAAGTGTACTTAAGTAGCCTACAGTACTTGATGAGCACATGTACTTAGTTACTTTCCACCACCACTGAGTGTTAGTGGAAACTCATAATAACAACACTGACTCTGCAGACCCAGAGACCAGACCCACCAGACCAGCCCCAGCGGTGGTTGCTTGACAACCAACGGCGGGCCAATCGCAGCGCGACAGGCCTGCCATCCCTCGGGGCCATGGGATGGGATGCTGGCAGCGAATGAATAAACCGGTGAACAGCAGATAAAAGGACAGCCAATGAGACGCGTCGTAAGGTGGGCATCGAGTAGGGTTGCCATGTCCGCTTATTATAGGCTACTTTGGGCTCCCCCCCTGTAAAGTTGCTTCTAAATATTGGTATCTTGCGGTTTTCTTGCCTTTTTTTGCAAACTGATAATAAAGTATTCAATCAATCAATCAATCAATCAATCAATGTTGCTTAAACCAGTGGTTCTCAAACATTTTCATGGCAAGGAAGGACACCCAGATTAATTATATTTGTCTGCAGACCGGCCCCCCATCTGAAAATATTTTAACAACCCAATACATACAAGATTTGTGTTGTTATGTTTCAAAAACATTCCAAAATGACCTCTTTTTTAAGAAATATTTATTTTTTGGGGGGAAATAGCACAAGCTCACAACGCGTCGCAACGCATTGTGAGCTTGTAGATCTGCTATTTTCAACTAGCTGTAGCATATATAGTCCCTTATTTTGGGCTTGTTTTCATTGAGCTCCACTGATCTCACTCAACCCAGATTCAGCACAAGCGGGGTTAAATTCATTCTACTGCTAATATGCCACCAAAATGTGGAATTGATGATGAATTGAGTACAAAGAAAGGACCCCAATGGAAACAAGCCATATAGTGCTTTCTTGGGTTTAAAATCCTCTTAACAGACCTTGTATTGAACTGTGCTTGTCTTTGCAAACTGTTAATAAAGTATTCAATCAATCAATCAATCAATCAATCAATCAATCAATCAATCAATTAAGCCCTACCAAGAGTGTGATTCCTTACTCTCCTTCAAAACCACCATAAAAGAGCATCTGCCTGCAAATGGTAACTGGTCTGGTCCTATTAACGTCTAAGCTTAACACCAGGAAATGCAAACTGTTAATAAAGTATTAAATCAATCAAAAAAAACCTGGTTGGCAGTGGTTGCTTATTTCTCATGCAATCTGGCAACACTGCCCGCTTGTCCAATCGCTGCCAGACGAGCCGCACTTCATCTAATTCTCACACAGATGCAACATCAGCAGCAGTCCGTTTATTTCCTCTTCTGTAAGTCGTAGTTTTGGTGGCAACATAACTTAATACCACTCATTAAAAAACCCTTCAACCCTCGTCAAAGTCTACATCTGGTGAGTATGAATTAATAGGCGTGGGTGGCTGGCTGCGCGTTTCCTATATTCGATTTTTCCCTGTAAATATAAATATTATGCTTATGCAACAGCATCATCACGTTCCATCCTGTCTGTCTCCATGCAGTGTTGCCATGTCCGCTTATTAGACGCGACTTTGGGGCTTGTTTTTGTCGCGTACACGTAAATTATTGGTTGTTGCGGCTATTTTTTTGGGCTTGTTTCTAAAGTGTAGTTGCTTATTTGGGGCTTGTTTCCTATTGTTGTTTAAACCAGTGGTTCTCACATATTTTCATGTCAAGGACCCCCAGATTAATATGTAATCGTCCGCACATCCATCCCCAATTCCCCATCTAAAAAGATTTTGTAACAGGGACACCAGCCCCCCATGCAAGATTTTGTGTTCATTTATTCCACATTTCCCCTTCTTTTTTTCCCTCCCATGATTTTATTTAAATAGCAGCTCTACAAGCTCTATTTTCAAATGGCGCTCAGGTGGCCTATAATAGTCGCTTCTTTTGGGCTTGTTTTCATAGACCTGGTTGCTTATTTTCCTCGCTGAATCTGGCAACACTGTCTCCAAGCCCAGGCAAAGCAGCAGCACTGCAATTAATGCAGACGTGCTTTTGTAACCGTATGGTCTTGACAAAGGATCTGATATAATAACAACATATATGTCGTTTTTTTTTTTTTTAAATAATATATATATAAAAATCTAATGTAAAAAAATATAAAATATATATTAAAAAAATATATACAAATATAAAAATATATGTCGTTTTTTATTTGTTTTTTATTTTCTATAGATTTTTTTTGCAGACAATATTATTAGCAGCCAAACCAACCATGACGGAGGCTGAGAGCTCAGATTATCCGGTGAAGCGCATCATCAGGTCCAGCATCAGCAACGGGAATAGTAAGGTTGTTTCAGAGCCGACGACACAGACAGAAGATGATGCCTTTGACCACGCATACCAGGAGAAAGAAGGCCCCAAACCTCAACGCATCATGGTCTGGAAGAATGTCATCCTAATGACTTTATTGCACGTAGGAGCTGCCTATGGCGTTTCACAAGTCCCTGCAGCAGCTCCATTGACCTTGGTTTGGTGTAAGTATTGAGTAAAGTAGTGGTTCTCAAAGTGGGGTCCGGGGACCCCCAGGGATACTTGAGGGGGTTCTAGGGGGTCCCCAGCTAAATGATAGATTAGGAACCAAATGGACCATTATGGGTCTGTAACTCTGAGAGTGTACAAATGGAACCAAATGGACCCTGACGGGTCCATTTGGTTCCATTTATACACTCTCAGAGTTAAGTTAACATTGATTTTACAACATGAATTGGGGTCCCGAGATAGAAATGCCATTAAATGTGGTTCCGTAGCCCTAATGCATGTCAAACTGGGGGCCCTTAAAATGTATCTTTTCAAATGGGGGTCCGCGGGCTAATAAGTGTCCATTTGGGGGTCCTTGACATGAAAAAGTTTGAGAACCACTGAATGGTTCTCAACCTTTTCAGGCCACACCACCCCCCAAAATAATCATATTCTACAAGCTCACTCACAACGCCAAAGCATATCTTTAAGTCTGTGTGTGCAGATGTGGTCGAATAACGTCGAGGAGGGGTTAAATAATATTTTAGAAGCCATAAAGTCACAGCTCTAACGTTATGTCATAATATGGCTTCAAAAGACACCAGCCCACTTTCTACCAGGTGGTTATAGGCTAATCGTGAAGAGTGGTTTGCCTGCATTTTTGTGCAGAATCCCAAGAGTGTGAGGGTTTGGAATCATGTAAAGTCACGCCGGCTGCCACATGTCCCAACGTGCGAGAACGCTGCGAAGGTCCGAGGGCTCGATCACCACCGCTTTCAGCTAGAATTGAACCTTAGAATGGCTGTATCCATGGTTATACCCATGTGTCCTAGGACCGAGCACCGACATTATCACAGTTTAACCCAAGACCGGGAAAGCCTATACGTTGTTATACCTTTAAAACCGGGAAATGACATTTTCGATGTTGCTTTGTATATGTATTTTGAATAAAAGATTTAAGATTTTCAGAAAACCTAGGTTAGGATTTAGAAGGCATTTTTAAAATCGGCCTCAGATCTAAATGGGTTAATGACACAAGATGCCCCCCCTTAACTCATGTAATTACTCAATTACATTCACCGGCTTCGAACTCATTTGTGAATAGTCTGGAGTAATTGATACTATTTCCCTTTTCACTGATCGCTGGTTGAAAAGCATCGCTCCAATTAGTTCCTTGTACACCCAGATGTCGACTTTAGTAGTCATGTGTTGACGCCCCCACAAATTCATTTTTGCACAGTGAGTCATCCAAGTACAATAAACGATTCATGCCATGGGGTGTGAATGTGCGAGAAAGTTATTATAGTGTTGTTTGATGACGAACTCCTTTGTTTCTCCCGCAGCTGTGTTTTGCTTTTTGGTAAGTGCTTTAGGAGTGACGGCAGGAGCTCATCGACTGTGGAGCCACAGATCTTATAAGGCCTCAGTGCCCCTAAGAATCTTCCTTGCTCTTGCTAACTCCATGGCCTTCCAGGTAACTGCAGAGCGTTAAAGGGATGTTTCACTTTCAAACATGTCTTTTTTTTTTGGTAAATTCATTTTTTTAATTTTCCCAGAAAATGATATAAAATTTATAATATATAAAATGAATGAAAAAAGTAATTGAAAAAACACAAATGTCAGTCACCAGAACCAAGGACGGGTGTTTTCGATGAATCTATCATGGTTAAAATGGAGTTTGAAGTTTCAATGGGTTTATATAGGAAGGGGGCGTGTCTGATAAATTGAATATCAAATATCTAAATACTGAATCAAGCAACTTAAAAACTGTATGCCCACGAAAGCCTGAGTAGACGTTTAAATGACCCCAAACACGTTAAAAGTGAAATATCCCTTTAAGGTCACAGACAGTCATAACATGCACACACGCACAGTTGGAAGTAACAGTATAATGGCAGTTATCATAACAGCGTAAGTACCATCTTGACTGCACAGTGTATGTAATCTTTGTCTTTGCATCAACCCACAGAATGATATCTTTGAATGGGCTCGAGACCACAGGGTTCACCACAAATATTCAGAGACCGATGCTGACCCTCACAACGCCACCCGGGGCTTCTTTTATGCCCACATTGGCTGGTTGTTGGTGCGCAAGCATCCCGACGTCATTGAAAAGGGAAAAAAGTTGGAGCTCAGCGACCTAAAGGCTGACAAAGTTGTGATGTTTCAAAGGAAGTAAGTGCATTTAAATCAGTCAAGTGGAAGTATTTAAGTCTAAACGGCTTCAATCTGTTTTTAGCATTCCTTCCTTTTCTTTTTGTAGCGTTGTTGATTTAACCTGTTTTGTATTAGAAAATGTAAAGGGTTAAGAAAATGGGAAGGGGCCCATTGGTAGATTGACATAGAAGAATACCAGTTGTAAAGTGTATGCCATTCACTTACATCAGAGCTTAAATACAAGCACATTATATGTACACTGTCAGTCCTGAGGGAATTAAACTAAAACAAATTCCACTTAGGAAAATAATAAGTACATGGGTTTGAACTCCATCCGTTTCCCCTCTATAGGTATTACAAGCCGTCTGTGTTGCTCCTGTGCTTTGGCCTCCCCATGTTCGTGCCTTGGTACCTGTGGGGAGAGACACTATGGGTGGCATACTTCGTCCCAGCTCTGCTGAGGTACACCTTGGTTCTGAACGCCACCTGGCTGGTCAACAGCGCTGCTCACATGTGGGGGAACAGACCCTATGACCAAAACATCAACCCCAGGGAGAACAAGTTTGTCGCGTTCAGCGCCATAGGTATGAACGTTCACCACTCAAGCCCTAGTTCATTCTTAACCCATAGAGCCCGGGAAAGCATCATTTGTGTCATTTTAAGATTTCTTCGGCTATTCAAAAATAGCAGATCTACAAGCTCATAGCGCGGCACTCTCTGTGCCGCGCTATGAGCTTGTAGATCTGCTATCTTTGAAAAATCGTCAAAATGTGTGCAAATCTTGGAATACACATATATTTTTAAAGCGAACATTTGTAAAATATTTAGTTCCAGGGACGCCAGAATCAAAGATTGGAGTTACAAATGCCCACTTAAAAAAAATAATCTAAAAAAGTAGATCTACAAGCTCATAGTGCGGCACTCGGTGCCACGCTATGAGCCAGGTTGAAAGTGATTAAGTTACAGTCTATAGTATAGAGACAATTAAACAATGATTACTATAGGCCCCTTTTGTTCTTACGTCATGAATGATTGAGGCAAAACAAAGGAATATTGGATTGGAGGCAAACATGTATCACCTCAGAAAGGTAGTAAAGTTATTTGGTAGTAGGTTAGGTACTCGCCATCTTTAACGTGTCATCTGGCTGTGTTGTTGGGTTCCAAAATTAAAGGAGTAAATGGCTCCATCTTGAGAAATTATCACATATAAACTCACGTCACCAGGCTTTGGAAAGCCTGGTTTATGTTCCAAACAAACCAGTCTGATGCGGTCTAGAGCCCGCCTACTAGCCTGTAATTTGCAGACAGACATAAAGGCACATAACGTTTCCATATCTGCTCTAGACCCAGACCGGATCTGTAATCTACAAAGCGAATTGAGCCAAGTGTAACCGCATAACAGCTGCCACTGCTGGTCAAATAAATTGAAGACAACTAATGGTTAAATATAAAGATATAAAACAAAAGGATTGGACATGAGGCGGTGCTTGTGTTTCTAGCACACACTTCAAATCAGGTAAGGTTTACATAAAAGTATTGTATGTTGTAGGTATGGAATGGATATAAGGTTTGTCATGCCTATTCATCAGAAGTTGATTGGGTAACTAAGGAATATAGGTGTTTTCTCTCAGAACTCAGCCAAGTAGCGCATGATGTGTGTCAGGTGTGTGTTCAAGAAGGTACAGTAACAAGATACAATAGGTGGGCACCTCAGTGTTAAATTGGCTTTTTTTTCTCCAAAATGTAAAGAATATATATATTTGGAAAATGTTTTTAAGCAAATTAAAGTATACATGATTAGAACAAGCTTAAACATTCGACAATTAAGGTCCAATATTTCTACAATTGCTACAAATTGCTACACAACCTGTATATCCAGTCATTTTGGGGCATAAACAAGAAGTTGAAGGGTACATGTTGTACATGTATACTTTACATTACTAAGACCAATTAACATTAACATTTTGGACAAAATTGCCGATTTTACATCGAGGTGCCCAGATGTCCCTAGTGCCCACCCATCCTGTATCCGTGTTGGTATCCATGTATTGATTGTCTAACGTGTACAGCTAATGTTTTGCCTCCACTTAGGCTGCGGCCACTGAAAATGGAAGTGCTGTCGTAAAAAACAACATTCATTATGCTTGAATAACGATTAAAGCTTCAGAGCCACCTTAGGGGGGACTCATTAGTGTTCATTTAACTCTGAGAGTGTACAAATGGAACCAAATGGACCCGTTCCATTTGTACACTCTCAGAGTTACAGAGACACATAAGGGTCAATTGGGTTCCTAACTATTAATTTGGCTGAGGACCCCCTGGAACCCCCTCAAGGACCAATGGTGGTCCCCGGACCACTGGTTGAAAACCACTGGTATAGAGTTATATGGTGCAAGCAAGCATACATACCTCAGTCCTCAGGCGCAGGTGTGCCTACTTTACTGTTAGCCTACTATCTCCTTCTCTGAGCCTGTGAAGCAAATACACAAACTAATCATTAATAGGAGGCTGAAGAGAAGATTGTACTGAATTATATGTAGACTCAAAGACAAACACTTGTATGCCAATAGCTTACAGAGTGGCTATTCGGCTAGTTTGAAATAATAATATTAATATTAATATTAATATTCATAATATTTGAATTCCACATTAAAGGATATTTCACTTTCAAATAAAATAAACATTACAAAAAGATATGGAAAATAAATGAAAAGATAATGGAAAAATCACGGCCCCCTCAAGCATTAGAATGTTTCACTAAAGGGTGAGGGGGGCGTGATTATTATTTGAAAGTAAAATATCCCTTTAAGTTTACAAAGTACTTGACAGAAACTGATATGATATGAAATGATATTGGGTTTAATACAAATAATATATACAAAATAATAATAAGTAAAACAGTAAATAAAAAAATACATAGAACATGTAAAAACATAAAACCAGGGACTCCCTTTAATGCATCCATAGGCCTAGTTAAAAACAACTGTAACTAGATGTGTTTTAGCTATGTTAACTTTTCTTTCATGAATACAATAATATTTTTGTCCAATTGGTATGGTAGAGTATGTGCACAATATAATTGGGGTGGTTGTATTTTGTCTCCCTGCTCTTTTATTGAGAGTATTTGAGACATTTAGATCATGTCAAAGGTCATGTCTCACCTAGAAACAGGATCTGACGACAACTTTTTTCCTGATGGTCAAGATTCAATTTATCCCCTGAGCTGGCTTTATTAGCTCAATGGTAATACAAATTCAGCACTTGCGCTGTAAACCGGGTTCAAATCCGAGGTTGAAGAGGAAAGTTACATCGTGCTCCATGCGTGCTTTAAGTTTGTTTATGAAACTTGGTGTGTTGATGACTCTAAGGTTTTCAGCAAGATAATTCCAGAGTTTGGAGCCATAGCTATAGCTAGCCTACTGACTTTACTAAATGATCAGTAAATCTCTTTTTTTCCCCTTCTTCTTCGATCGCTGTACATTTGCACATGTGTGTGCCACCATCCTCTTTACCCATCATCCACCTTCCATCAAGATCATTTAATCGCTAAAACCTATACATTCCTCATCCTTGCTAAACCACTGTAGGCTTATACTGTCACAGGTGCATCTTCACTTTCATTCTCCTGTGTTCCTCCAGGGGGCTTGAACTTTGCCTGTCTTGGTTTTCAATGCAGAAGCAGCTTTAATAACAGTATGTCAGTCTCAAATTGAAAGTCTCAACTAAAGAATCACAGGAGGCAGATGGAAGGTGAGTGTAGAATTATCCGAGCTTTTCAGCAGGGAAGTTTGCGTATAATTATTGCCATGTTATATGTGTGTATTTTTCTGCTTACTTAAAATTGTATAAACTAAAGTTTAGTAGAAAAGGTCAAAACAAATGCAGATTGTGAGGGCCACGGCTCTGGCCTGTGGTCTCGGCTCCAAAGCAGAGGATGTGACGTGGGGTTTGCATGAGAGAAACAGGTGTTGATTGATTAGATCAGATAAGGACAGTAGCCACTGTTAGAGCACAGTGCAGGAGCCTGAGTTGCGTCATGTAAGACAGTACCAAGTCACGTGATTAATCAACAGAAGGTTTCACCCACATGGGTAGACCAAACCCATATAAATAGAGTGGATGCTCACTAGTCAGTACGAAGTGTCCTGCAGGCATCAGTGTTACTAGTTGACAGGGTGTCATTGGTGCGTTCGTCATTTTCCATTGCGAGCTCCGAGAGACTGACGGTAAGAATTGAGTGTTTACACGACGATAAATGTATGAATTTCTGATATGTTTTTTTAGTTTTGTGTGTATATTCAAGTGATTTTCTTTTGGGTGACTTACTCACTGTAGCTGTTAATTTGGGACCCTGAGTGAGTCACTAATATTCATCCATAGTAGCCTACATTTTATTCTTATATCTGTTAATGTTTGATTAACCATTAACGAGCTTTGGTTAACGGTTATGAAAAAACATTAAAAGGGTCATCCTGTAGAACCAACCATCTAATTTTACATTGGAACATGTAATACAGTATGTTCCAGGGGCCACAAGAAAGCTCAGCTATTATCAATGACCAGACTAAGTGCATTTTGTAGTAAAGTAACAGGTACCAATTTCTTTTAGTGAGACCTTGTAGACTGCTGGAGGCAAAAGACAATGGTGACCTCAGTCATGTGTCACACCCTGATGACCCTGGGTTTCCTGATCATTTCTAACCTCGATGCCATCGATGGAGCTTTCATGTGCCGCGCAGGTACCCTGGAAGAATGTCACACTCTCCCGTTCGTACCGGGGCACGACCAAGCGGGAGAGGGCTACGATGTGGTGAAGCTGGAGCCTACTGGTGCTTATGTGTTTGAAGTCAACAAATACCTGAGCCCAACAAGCTCCTGCACGATTTGTACTAATCCTCTGATGGACGACCAGTTCCAGAAGCTTCCTCACTACATGGCAGACTGGCACACTCACTCGGACCGTTGCAAGAGTGTAAATCAGACCTTTTCCTCGCTTACCTCTGCGGTGCAGAGTGCCAGTTCTGTGATAATGAATAACTGGCGTCTGGGGCTAGAACTGCCGGTCAAAGGGGGTGGGTTGAAGGGTGAGGTGCAGATGGCGGGCAGTAAGTCTAAGGTGCAAAGCTTTTCATCCTCTTCTTTCCAGTCAGAGAAAACTTCTCTCAACGTCAACCAGTTCCACTGCAAACACTACAGGTCAGATCATGTTTTTTGCTCTTTGCTTGTTCTATCTAAAGTCATTAGGGCTGATCCAAGATCATCCCCATGTCTCTCCATCGTCTTTAATCACTTAAACCCTATATAAATGAAAATCTTTATTTCGAACATGTTAAAATTAGACAACCAAGTCAAAAAATGTAATATATGCAATATAATAAAAAATACAAAACAAATCAAAAACAAGCCTCAGGCAACAAAATACTATAATTCTACATGTTGAAAAAGGAGACGTCAAGCGGCATCGCTTGATGTGTACATTTTCACATATACCAACATGGTATACTGTACATTTAAATCTTTCACCACAGAGAAATTAAACAGATAATTAAATAATGTAATAATGTAATTCATATATAATTATCTAAAATGATAATATACACCCTACCCTCCTTATCTTGTGTATTATATTCAATTTCTTATAAAACGTATACATTTGGCGCGAATCACTACACACAGAATACTTATTTATTTATTTATTTATTTATTTATTAGTTATTGAGTAGTTGTGGTGCTCAATGAATACGTTTAACGTTAAGGTAACAGAACACTTGAGGACACAAACTGTACAACGACTAACAACTAACCATACCATATTTCAAAGCTAATGAAACATGCCATCCTTCTCCTTCATACTGTAGATGTCGAGTGCCCAACAGAAGTCCTCTGTCAGTGCAGTTCCAGCAAGACATCCAGTCTCTTCCACTGGAGAACATGGCCAACACTACTGAGGCATACCGCAGCTTCATTGAGATCTATGGGACGCACTACATTCGTCTGGTGGACCTGGGGGGTCGAATGAACAAAGTGACGACCATAGACACTTGTCTGGCCACCCTGAATACTGTCACTGTAGGTCAGGTGGAGCACTGCATGAACATGGGGATCATGGTTGGGCAGGGGCTCGTGAAACTGGCCCAAGTGGCCCCCAACATGACTAGTGAGGCATGTAGAAAGATTCTCAACAACCGCGACACTGTGACAAATGACGAAAACGGTTTTCTTAAGCATATGACTGAGGTGGTTGGAGGAAACGGCTGGAGCGGAGAGTTTTCTCTGACGACAGAGGACTCGGCCGGCTTCACAAAATGGAAGGACAGCCTTAAAACGTCGCCTGACATATTGTCTTTCAATCTGTCGCCACTGCACGAGTTGGTTGCAGACGCAAAGATTAAGTCCAACCTGCGAAAAGCCATTAGAGAGTATATAATTGATAATGGCATTCAAACAAATGATCCACAGATGATACACAGCTGCCCTCTCCCGACTGCTGCTCCCCCTGGGAGGGGTCATGCCTTTTTTTGCTTTTATTTTAATGTTGTTTTATGCTTTTGCTTTTCTTTTTTTTTGGCTTCATTGTTAAATTAGTTGTACTTTTCTGCCTACTCTGTGTAGAGTTTGCATGTTCTCCCCGTGTCTCCTAGGGTAGTTAATACCCTCACAAAAACATGTAGTAATCCTGGTCGCTATACCGCCTCCCCCATGACAGCCGGGGCGCCTGATGGAGGGGAAGGGAACTGGTTGGAATAACGTGTTCCTTCCACACGCTACGTCCTACCGAGGAAACTCCCCCCTTTCAGGTGACAAGAAGGTCAGTTGGCTCTCATGCATTGAACGAAGCATAAGCTCGGCCCTGGCCTCCCTAGGCTGTGGGGGACTGGTGTAGCGCTGGTGTAGGGCTGGTGTAGTGCCCAGGATCACTTAGGAAATTGGCACCGGGTGAAAAAAATGGGTTACAAAAATCGCGGGATAAAAATGTAAAGAAAAAAAAAATGGTTGTACTTCTTCTGTGATTATATTCTTTCTCTGTAAAGAACTTTGAGCTGCATTTCATGTCATGAAAGGTGCTATACAAATAAAGTTTATTATTATTATCACACAGTTGTCGTTGGAGAGGGCTACAATATCAACGGGGACTGGTGGCTTACACCAGAGATATTAGTGGGGGGCTGTGAATGTGTCATTTTTTGTTTTCATTTCATACTCATGTGAAAGTGCATGCAATGAGCTTGTCAGCTCATTGCATGAATATGCATCAATATTTGCCTCTGAGATGTAGTGGAGTAGAAGTAAAAGTATTGGAATTTGGAGATACTGAAGTAAAGTACAAATACCTCAAAAGTGTACTTAAGTAGCCTACAGTACTTGATGAGCACATGTACTTAGTTACTTTCCACCACCACTGAGTGTTAGTGGAAACTCATAATAACAACACTGACTCTGCAGACCCAGAGACCAGACCCACCAGACCAGCCCCAGCGGTGGTTGCTTGACAACCAACGGCGGGCCAATCGCAGCGCGACAGGCCTGCCATCCCTCGGGGCCATGGGATGGGATGCTGGCAGCGAATGAATAAACCGGTGAACAGCAGATAAAAGGACAGCCAATGAGACGCGTCGTAAGGTGGGCATCGAGTAGGGTTGCCATGTCCGCTTATTATAGGCTACTTTGGGCTCCCCCCCTGTAAAGTTGCTTCTAAATATTGGTATCTTGCGGTTTTCTTGCCTTTTTTTGCAAACTGATAATAAAGTATTCAATCAATCAATCAATCAATCAATCAATGTTGCTTAAACCAGTGGTTCTCAAACATTTTCATGGCAAGGAAGGACACCCAGATTAATTATATTTGTCTGCAGACCGGCCCCCCATCTGAAAATATTTTAACAACCCAATACATACAAGATTTGTGTTGTTATGTTTCAAAAACATTCCAAAATGACCTATTTTTTAAGAAATATTTATTTTTTGGGGGGAAATAGCAGAGTTACAAGCTCACAACGCGTCGCAACGCATTGTGAGCTTGTAGATCTGCTATTTTCAACTAGCTGTAGCATATAGTCCCTTATTTTGGGCTTGTTTTCATTGAGCTCCACTGATCTCACTCAACCCAGATTCAGCACAAGCGGGGTTAAATTCATTCTACTGCTAATATGCCACCAAAATGTGGAATTGATGATGAATTGAGTACAAAGAAAGGACCCCAATGGAAACAAGCCATATAGTGCTTTCTTGGGTTTAAAATCCTCTTAACAGACCTTGTATTGAACTGTGCTTGTCTTTGCAAACTGTTAATAAAGTATTCAATCAATCAATCAATCAATCAATCAATCAATCAATCAATCAATCAATCAATTAAGCCCTACCAAGAGTGTGATTCCTTACTCTCCTTCAAAACCACCATAAAAGAGCATCTGCCTGCAAATGGTAACTGGTCTGGTCCTATTAACGTCTAAGCTTAACACCAGGAAATGCAAACTGTTAATAAAGTATTAAATCAATCAAAAAAAACCTGGTTGGCAGTGGTTGCTTATTTCTCATGCAATCTGGCAACACTGCCCGCTTGTCCAATCGCTGCCAGACGAGCCGCACTTCATCTAATTCTCACACAGATGCAACATCAGCAGCAGTCCGTTTATTTCCTCTTCTGTAAGTCGTAGTTTTGGTGGCAACATAACTTAATACCACTCATTAAAAAACCCTTCAACCCTCGTCAAAGTCTACATCTGGTGAGTATGAATTAATAGGCGTGGGTGGCTGGCTGCGCGTTTCCTATATTCGATTTTTCCCTGTAAATATAAATATTATGCTTATGCAACAGCATCATCACGTTCCATCCTGTCTGTCTCCATGCAGTGTTGCCATGTCCGCTTATTAGACGCGACTTTGGGGCTTGTTTTTGTCGCGTACACGTAAATTATTGGTTGTTGCGGCTATTTTTTTGGGCTTGTTTCTAAAGTGTAGTTGCTTATTTGGGGCTTGTTTCCTATTGTTGTTTAAACCAGTGGTTCTCACATATTTTCATGTCAAGGACCCCCAGATTAATATGTAATCGTCCGCACATCCATCCCCAATTCCCCATCTAAAAAGATGTTGTAACAGGGACACCAGCCCCCCATGCAAGATTTTGTGTTCATTTATTCCACATTTCCCCTTCTTTTTTTCCCTCCCATGATTTTATTTAAATAGCAGCTCTACAAGCTCTATTTTCAAATGGCGCTCAGGTGGCCTATAATAGTCGCTTCTTTTGGGCTTGTTTTCATAGACCTGGTTGCTTATTTTCCTCGCTGAATCTGGCAACACTGTCTCCAAGCCCAGGCAAAGCAGCAGCACTGCAATTAATGCAGACGTGCTTTTGTAACCGTATGGTCTTGACAAAGGATCTGATATAATAACAAAATATATGTCGTTTTTTTTTTTTTTAAATAATATATATATAAAAATCTAATGTAAAAAAATATAAAATATATATTAAAAAAATATATACAAATATAAAAATATATGTCGTTTTTTATTTGTTTTTTATTTTCTATAGATTTTTTTTGCAGACAATATTATTAGCAGCCAAACCAACCATGACGGAGGCTGAGAGCTCAGATTATCCGGTGAAGCGCATCATCAGGTCCAGCATCAGCAACGGGAATAGTAAGGTTGTTTCAGAGCCGACGACACAGACAGAAGATGATGCCTTTGACCACGCATACCAGGAGAAAGAAGGCCCCAAACCTCAACGCATCATGGTCTGGAAGAATGTCATCCTAATGACTTTATTGCACGTAGGAGCTGCCTATGGCGTTTCACAAGTCCCTGCAGCAGCTCCATTGACCTTGGTTTGGTGTAAGTATTGAGTAAAGTAGTGGTCCGGGGACCCCCAGGGATACTTGAGGGGGTTCTAGGGGGTCCCCAGCTAAATGATAGATTAGGAACCAAATGGACCCTTATGGGTCTGTAACTCTGAGAGTGTACAAATGGAACCAAATGGACCCGTCAGGGTCCATTTGGTTCCATTTGTACACTCTCAGAGTTAAGTTAACATTGATTTTACAACATGAATTGGGGTCCCGAGATAGAAATGCCATTAAATGTGGTTCCGTAGCCCTAATGCATGTCAAACTGGGGGCCCTTAAAATGTATCTTTTCAAATGGGGGTCCGCGGGCTAATAAGTGTCCATTTGGGGGTCCTTGACATGAAAAAGTTTGAGAACCACTGAATGGTTCTCAACCTTTTCAGGCCACACCACCCCCCAAAATAATCATATTCTACAAGCTCACTCACAACGCCAACGCATATCTTTAAGTCTGTGTGTGCAGATGTGGTCGAATAACGTCGAGGAGGGGTTAAATAATATTTTAGAAGCCATAAAGTCACAGCTCTAACGTTATGTCATAATATGGCTTCAAAAGACACCAGCCCACTTTCTACCAGGTGGTTATAGGCTAATCGTGAAGAGTGGTTTGCCTGCATTTTGCCGTGAGGCGTAAAATTTCCATAGGACGTGGTTAACTCGACTATTGTGGTCAAATCTGACACAAGTTTGTTTCTTAGTAGACTGACAGCAAATGGGGAGAGAGATGGGTAGTGACACGCAGCTCAGGTCTTCGGGAACGGGATCGAACCTGCGACACGCTGTCAGGCTGGCATTGCAGCCTATACACGAATCCACGGAGCGCTGCCCTGTAGGTGGCGCCGCCATTGCTGCGGTGTCAGACTCGATCAGCTGCTGCTGCGCGGTGTCAGTCAGCTGCAGTCACTGACTGCTCACGTTACTCTTTTACCTGGTTTTTACTAACTTTACAAAGATGTACAGAAAATCGGGATGAACCTGTGTAGTTTATGGCTGCTCCAACAGCCAAGCAGGTAAAGAGTAACGTGAACAGACGGACAGAACCGCAGCAGCAGCTGACTGAGTTTGACACCGCAGCAATGGCGGCGCCACCTACAGGGCAGTGCTCTGTGGATTCGTGTATAGGGTGCCTGGACCGCCACGCTGCGGACCAGGCCTAAATCTGACACGAGTTTGATCAGAGTCCTGGCCTGAAGACAAGCCAATTTTGAATCCTATCATGGTGCCTCCCACTGGTGGCACTATGATACTTTTACAAACTGATCCTAGCATCTGCCTCAAATTTGGCCAGCAAAGCCTTTAAGACCTCTATGATGTGACATTGTGAAGGGCTTGAGTTTTCGTGGAATGGTATCGTGGTGACACGGCAAATTTGCATGCTCATTGTACTGTAATGTGGATATCCGCAACATCAAAACAACACGCCTGTTAATTACAGCTTGTTATAGACATTATTGTGCACTTCACGACACTGAAACAGGAACTTGGCTGTTCCTATTTAAGCGTCCAGTTGTTGTTTTACCAATGACTGGTGATTTCTGATATTCTTATTTAGCTGCTGCTCAGAGGTATCTTTGTCTATTTCTGCCCTTTCAGGTGTCATGTCTGATTGAACCGTTATACAGGATTTTGTTCTCCATGTACAAAACATTACTTTTTTTTAAAGTAGAATTCACATCCACCTACAGTACGTGTGGTTCTTAGGACACGGCAGTCTGCTCCTTTGTGCAGAATCCCAAGAGTGTGAGGGTTTGGAATCATGTAAAGTCACGCCGGCTGCCACATGTCCCAACGTGCGAGAACGCTGCGAAGGTCCGAGGGCTCGATCACCACCGCTTTCAGCTAGAATTGAACCTTAGAATGGCTGTATCCATGGTTATACCCATGTGTCCTAGGACCGAGCACCGACATTATCACAGTTTAACCCAAGACCGGGAAAGCCTATACGTTGTTATACCTTTAAAACCGGGAAATGACATTTTCGATGTTGCTTTGTATATGTATTTTGAATAAAAGATTTAAGATTTTCAGAAAACCTAGGTTAGGATTTAGAAGGCATTTTTAAAATCGGCCTCAGATCTAAATGGGTTAATGACACAAGATGCCCCCCCTTAACTCATGTAATTACTCAATTACATTCACCGGCTTCGAACTCATTTGTGAATAGTCTGGAGTAATTGATACTATTTCCCTTTTCACTGATCGCTGGTTGAAAAGCATCGCTCCAATTAGTTCCTTGTACACCCAGATGTCGACTTTAGTAGTCATGTGTTGACGCCCCCACAAATTCATTTTTGCACAGTGAGTCATCCAAGTACAATAAACGATTCATGCCATGGGGTGTGAATGTGCGAGAAAGTTATTATAGTGTTGTTTGATGACGAACTCCTTTGTTTCTCCCGCAGCTGTGTTTTGCTTTTTGGTAAGTGCTTTAGGAGTGACGGCAGGAGCTCATCGACTGTGGAGCCACAGATCTTATAAGGCCTCAGTGCCCCTAAGAATCTTCCTTGCTCTTGCTAACTCCATGGCCTTCCAGGTAACTGCAGAGCGTTAAAGGGATGTTTCACTTTCAAACATGTCTTTTTTTTTTGGTAAATTCATTTTTTTCATTTTCCCAGAAAATGATATAAAATTTATAATATATAAAATGAATGAAAAAAGTAATTGAAAAAACACAAATGTCAGTCACCAGAACCAAGGACGGGTGTTTTCGATGAATCTATCATGGTTAAAATGGAGTTTGAAGTTTCAATGGGTTTATATAGGAAGGGGGCGTGTCTGATAAATTGAATATCAAATATCTAAATACTGAATCAAGCAACTTAAAAACTGTATGCCCACAAAAGCCTGAGTAGACGTTTAAATGACCCCAAACACGTTAAAAGTGAAATATCCCTTTAAGGTCACAGACAGTCATAACATGCACACACGCACAGTTGGAAGTAACAGTATAATGGCAGTTATCATAACAGCGTAAGTACCATCTTGACTGCACAGTGTATGTAATCTTTGTCTTTGCATCAACCCACAGAATGATATCTTTGAATGGGCTCGAGACCACAGGGTTCACCACAAATATTCAGAGACCGATGCTGACCCTCACAACGCCACCCGGGGCTTCTTTTATGCCCACATTGGCTGGTTGTTGGTGCGCAAGCATCCCGACGTCATTGAAAAGGGAAAAAAGTTGGAGCTCAGCGACCTAAAGGCTGACAAAGTTGTGATGTTTCAAAGGAAGTAAGTGCATTTAAATCAGTCAAGTGGAAGTATTTAAGTCTAAACGGCTTCAATCTGTTTTTAGCATTCCTTCCTTTTCTTTTTGTAGCGTTGTTGATTTAACCTGTTTTGTATTAGAAAATGTAAAGGGTTAAGAAAATGGGAAGGGGCCCATTGGTAGATTGACATAGAAGAATACCAGTTGTAAAGTGTATGCCATTCACTTACATCAGAGCTTAAATACAAGCACATTATATGTACACTGTCAGTCCTGAGGGAATTAAACTAAAACAAATTCCACTTAGGAAAATAATAAGTACATGGGTTTGAACTCCATCCGTTTCCCCTCTATAGGTATTACAAGCCGTCTGTGTTGCTCCTGTGCTTTGGCCTCCCCATGTTCGTGCCTTGGTACCTGTGGGGAGAGACACTATGGGTGGCATACTTCGTCCCAGCTCTGCTGAGGTACACCTTGGTTCTGAACGCCACCTGGCTGGTCAACAGCGCTGCTCACATGTGGGGGAACAGACCCTATGACCAAAACATCAACCCCAGGGAGAACAAGTTTGTCGCGTTCAGCGCCATAGGTATGAACGTTCACCACTCAAGCCCTAGTTCATTCTTAACCCATAGAGCCCGGGAAAGCATCATTTGTGTCATTTTAAGATTTCTTCGGCTATTCAAAAATAGCAGATCTACAAGCTCATAGCGCGGCACTCTCTGTGCCGCGCTATGAGCTTGTAGATCTGCTATCTTTGAAAAATCGTCAAAATGTGTGCAAATCTTGGAATACACATATATTTTTAAAGCGAACATTTGTAAAATATTTAGTTCCAGGGACGCCAGAATCAAAGATTGGAGTTACAAATGCCCACTTAAAAAAAATAATCTAAAAAAGTAGATCTACAAGCTCATAGTGCGGCCCTCGGTGCCACGCTATGAGCCAGGTTGAAAGTGATTAAGTTACAGTCTATAGTATAGAGACAATTAAACAATGATTACTATAGGCCCCTTTTGTTCTTACGTCATGAATGATTGAGGCAAAACAAAGGAATATTGGATTGGAGGCAAACATGTATCAAACATGGTAGTAGGTTAGGTACTCGCCATCTTTAACGTGTCATCTGGCTGTGTTGTTGGGTTCCAAAATTAAAGCAGTAAATGGCTCCATCTTGAGAAATTATCACATATAAACTCACGTCACCAGGCTTTGGAAAGCCTGGTTTATGTTCCAAACAAACCAGTCTGATGCGGTCTAGAGCCCGCCTACCAGCCTGTAATTTGCAGACAGACATAAAGGCACATAACGTTTCCATATCTGCTCTAGACCCAGACCGGATCTGTAATCTACAAAGCGAATTGAGCCAAGTGTAACCGCATAACAGCTGCCACTGCTGGTCAAATAAATTGAAGACAACTAATGGTTAAATATAAAGATATAAAACAAAAGGATTGGACATGAGGCGGTGCTTGTGTTTCTAGCACACACTTCAAATCAGGTAAGGTTTACATAAAAGTATTGTATGTTGTAGGTATGGAATGGATATAAGGTTTGTCATGCCTATTCATCAGAAGTTGATTGGGTAACTAAGGAATATAGGTGTTTTCTCTCAGAACTCAGCCAAGTAGCGCATGATGTGTGTCAGGTGTGTGTTCAAGAAGGTACAGTAACAAGATACAATAGGTGGGCACCTCAGTGTTAAATTGGCTTTTTTTTCTCCAAAATGTAAAGAATATATATATTTGGAAAATGTTTTTAAGCAAATTAAAGTATACATGATTAGAACAAGCTTAAACATTCGACAATTAAGGTCCAATATTTCTACAATTGCTACAAATTGCTACACAACCTGTATATCCAGTCATTTTGGGGCATAAACAAGAAGTTGAAGGGTACATGTTGTACATGTATACTTTACATTACTAAGACCAATTAACATTAACATTTTGGACAAAATTGCCGATTTTACATCGAGGTGCCCAGATGTCCCTAGTGCCCACCCATCCTGTATCCGTGTTGGTATCCATGTATTGATTGTCTAACGTGTACAGCTAATGTTTTGCCTCCACTTAGGCTGCGGCCACTGAAAATGGAAGTGCTGTCGTAAAAAACAACATTCATTATGCTTGAATAACGATTAAAGCTTCAGAGCCACCTTAGGGGGGTCTCATTAGTGTTCATTTAACTCTGAGAGTGTACAAATGGAACCAAATGGACCCGTTCCATTTGTACACTCTCAGAGTTACAGAGACACATAAGGGTCAATTGGGTTCCTAACTATTAATTTGGCTGAGGACCCCCTGGAACCCCCTCAAGGACCAATGGTGGTCCCCGGACCACTGGTTGAAAACCACTGGTATAGAGTTATATGGTGCAAGCAAGCATACATACCTCAGTCCTCAGGCGCAGGTGTGCCTACTTTACTGTTAGCCTACTATCTCCTTCTCTGAGCCTGTGAAGCAAATACACAAACTAATCATTAATAGGAGGCTGAAGAGAAGATTGTACTGAATTATATGTAGACTCAAAGACAAACACTTGTATGCCAATAGCTTACAGAGTGGCTATTCGGCTAGTTTGAAATAATAATATTAATATTAATATTAATATTCATAATATTTGAATTCCACATTAAAGGATATTTCACTTTCAAATAAAATAAACATTACAAAAAGATATGGAAAATAAATGAAAAGATAATGGAAAAATCACGGCCCCCTCAAGCATTAGAATGTTTCACTAAAGGGTGAGGGGGGCGTGATTATTATTTGAAAGTAAAATATCCCTTTAAGTTTACAAAGTACTTGACAGAAACTGATATGATATGAAATGATATTGGGTTTAATACAAATAATATATACAAAATAATAATAAGTAAAACAGTAAATAAAAAAATACATAGAACATGTAAAAACATAAAACCAGGGACTCCCTTTAATGCATCCATAGGCCTAGTTAAAAACAACTGTAACTAGATGTGTTTTAACTATGTTAACTTTTCTTTCATGAATACAATAATATTTTTGTCCAATTGGTATGGTAGAGTATGTGCACAATATAATTGGGGTGGTTGTATTTTGTCTCCCTGCTCTTTTATTGAGAGTATTTGAGACATTTAGATCATGTCAAAGGTCATGTCTCACCTAGAAACAGGATCTGACGACAACTTTTTTCCTGATGGTCAAGATTCAATTTATCCCCTGAGCTGGCTTTATTAGCTCAATGGTAATACAAATTCAGCACTTGCGCTGTAAACCGGGTTCAAATCCGAGGTTGAAGAGGAAAGTTACATCGTGCTCCATGCGTGCTTTAAGTTTGTTTATGAAACTTGGTGTGTTGATGACTCTAAGGTTTTCAGCAAGATAATTCCAGAGTTTGGAGCCATAGCTATAGCTAGCCTACTGACTTTACTAAATGATCAGTAAATCTCTTTTTTTCCCCTTCTTCTTCGATCGCTGTACATTTGCACATGTGTGTGCCACCATCCTCTTTACCCATCATCCACCTTCCATCAAGATCATTTAATCGCTAAAACCTATACATTCCTCATCCTTGCTAAACCACTGTAGGCTTATACTGTCACAGGTGCATCTTCACTTTCATCCTCCTGTGTTCCTCCAGGGGGCTTGAACTTTGCCTGTCTTGGTTTTCAATGCAGAAGCAGCTTTAATAACAGTATGTCAGTCTCAAATTGAAAGTCTCAACTAAAGAATCACAGGAGGCAGATGGAAGGTGAGTGTAGAATTATCCGAGCTTTTCAGCAGGGAAGTTTGCGTATAATTATTGCCATGTTATATGTGTGTATTTTTCTGCTTACTTAAAATTGTATAAACTAAAGTTTAGTAGAAAAGGTCAAAACAAATGCAGATTGTGAGGGCCACGGCTCTGGCCTGTGGTCTCGGCTCCAAAGCAGAGGATGTGACGTGGGGTTTGCATGAGAGAAACAGGTGTTGATTGATTAGATCAGATAAGGACAGTAGCCACTGTTAGAGCACAGTGCAGGAGCCTGAGTTGCGTCATGTAAGACAGTACCAAGTCACGTGATTAATCAACAGAAGGTTTCACCCACATGGGTAGACCAAACCCATATAAATAGAGTGGATGCTCACTAGTCAGTACGAAGTGTCCTGCAGGCATCAGTGTTACTAGTTGACAGGGTGTCATTGGTGCGTTCGTCATTTTCCATTGCGAGCTCCGAGAGACTGACGGTAAGAATTGAGTGTTTACACGACGATAAATGTATGAATTTCTGATATGTTTTTTTAGTTTTGTGTGTATATTCAAGTGATTTTCTTTTGGGTGACTTACTCACTGTAGCTGTTAATTTGGGACCCTGAGTGAGTCACTAATATTCATCCATAGTAGCCTACATTTTATTCTTATATCTGTTAATGTTTGATTAACCATTAACGAGCTTTGGTTAACGGTTATGAAAAAACATTAAAAGGGTCATCCTGTAGAACCAACCATCTAATTTTACATTGGAACATGTAATACAGTATGTTCCAGGGGCCACAAGAAAGCTCAGCTATTATCAATGACCAGACTAAGTGCATTTTGTAGTAAAGTAACAGGTACCAATTTCTTTTAGTGAGACCTTGTAGACTGCTGGAGGCAAAAGACAATGGTGACCTCAGTCATGTGTCACACCCTGATGACCCTGGGTTTCCTGATCATTTCTAACCTCGATGCCATCGATGGAGCTTTCATGTGCCGCGCAGGTACCCTGGAACAATGTCACACTCTCCCGTTCGTACCGGGGCACGACCAAGCGGGAGAGGGCTACGATGTGGTGAAGCTGGAGCCTACTGGTGCTTATGTGTTTGAAGTCAACAAATACCTGAGCCCAACAAGCTCCTGCACGATTTGTACTAATCCTCTGATGGACGACCAGTTCCAGAAGCTTCCTCACTACATGGCAGACTGGCACACTCACTCGGACCGTTGCAAGAGTGTAAATCAGACCTTTTCCTCGCTTACCTCTGCGGTGCAGAGTGCCAGTTCTGTGATAATGAATAACTGGCGTCTGGGGCTAGAACTGCCGGTCAAAGGGGGTGGGTTGAAGGGTGAGGTGCAGATGGCGGGCAGTAAGTCTAAGGTGCAAAGCTTTTCATCCTCTTCTTTCCAGTCAGAGAAAACTTCTCTCAACGTCAACCAGTTCCACTGCAAACACTACAGGTCAGATCATGTTTTTTGCTCTTTGCTTGTTCTATCTAAAGTCATTAGGGCTGATCCAAGATCATCCCCATGTCTCTCCATCGTCTTTAATCACTTAAACCCTATATAAATGAAAATCTTTATTTCGAACATGTTAAAATTAGACAACCAAGTCAAAAAATGTAATATATGCAATATAATAAAAAATACAAAACAAATCAAAAACAAGCCTCAGGCAACAAAATACTATAATTCTACATGTTGAAAAAGGAGACGTCAAGCGGCATCGCTTGATGTGTACATTTTCACATATACCAACATGGTATACTGTACATTTAAATAAACATTTAAATCTTTCACCACAGAGAAATTAAACAGATAATTAAATAGTGTAATAATGTAATTCATATATAATTATCTAAAATGATAATATACACCCTACCCTCCTTATCTTGTGTATTATATTCAATTTCTTATAAAACGTATACATTTGGTGCGAATCACTACACACAGAATACTTATTTATTTATTTATTTATTTATTTATTAGTTATTGAGTAGTTGTGGTGCTCAATGAATACGTTTAACGTTAAGGTAACAGAACACTTGAGGACACAAACTGTACAACGACTAACAACTAACCATACCATATTTCAAAGCTAATGAAACATGCCATCCTTCTCCTTCATACTGTAGATTTCGAGTGCCCAACAGAAGTCCTCTGTCAGTGCAGTTCCAGCAAGACATCCAGTCTCTTCCACTGGAGAACATGGCCAACACTACTGAGGCATACCGCAGCTTCATTGAGATCTATGGGACGCACTACATTCGTCTGGTGGACCTGGGGGGTCGAATGAACAAAGTGACGACCATAGACACTTGTCTGGCCACCCTGAATACTGTCACTGTAGGTCAGGTGGAGCACTGCATGAACATGGGGATCATGGTTGGGCAGGGGCTCGTGAAACTGGCCCAAGTGGCCCCCAACATGACTAGTGAGGCATGTAGAAAGATTCTCAACAACCGCGACACTGTGACAAATGACGAAAACGGTTTTCTTAAGCATATGACTGAGGTGGTTGGAGGAAACGGCTGGAGCGGAGAGTTTTCTCTGACGACAGAGGACTCGGCCGGCTTCACAAAATGGAAGGACAGCCTTAAAACGTCGCCTGACATATTGTCTTTCAATCTGTCGCCACTGCACGAGTTGGTTGCAGACGCAAAGATTAAGTCCAACCTGCGAAAAGCCATTAGAGAGTATATAATTGATAATGGCATTCAAACAAATGATCCACAGATGATACACAGCTGCCCTCTCCCGACTGCTGCTCCCCCTGGGAGGGGTCATGCCTTTTTTTGCTTTTATTTTAATGTTGTTTTATGCTTTTGCTTTTCTTTTTTGCTTCATTGTTAAATTAGTTGTACTTTTCTGCCTACTCTGTGTAGAGTTTGCATGTTCTCCCCGTGTCTCCTAGGGTAGTTAATACCCTCACAAAAACATGTAGTAATCCTGGTCGCTATACCGCCTCCCCCATGACAGCCGGGGCGCCTGATGGAGGGGAAGGGAACTGGTTGGAATAACGTGTTCCTTCCACACGCTACGTCCTACCGAGGAAACTCCCCCCTTTCAGGTGACAAGAAGGTCAGTTGGCTCTCATGCATTGAACGAAGCATAAGCTCGGCCCTGGCCTCCCTAGGCTGTGGGGGACTGGTGTAGCGCTGGTGTAGGGCTGGTGTAGTGCCCAGGATCACTTAGGAAATTGGCACCGGGTGAAAAAAATGGGTTACAAAAATCGCGGGATAAAAATGTAAAGAAAAAAAAAATGGTTGTACTTCTTCTGTGATTATATTCTTTCTCTGTAAAGAACTTTGAGCTGCATTTCATGTCATGAAAGGTGCTATACAAATAAAGTTTATTATTATTATCACACAGTTGTCGTTGGAGAGGGCTACAATATCAACGGGGACTGGTGGCTTACACCAGAGATATTAGTGGGGGGCTGTGAATGTGTCATTTTTTGTTTTCATTTCATACTCATGTGAAAGTGCATGCAATGAGCTTGTCAGCTCATTGCATGAATATGCATCAATATTTGCCTCTGAGATGTAGTGGAGTAGAAGTAAAAGTATTGGAATTTGGAGATACTGAAGTAAAGTACAAATACCTCAAAAGTGTACTTAAGTAGCCTACAGTACTTGATGAGCACATGTACTTAGTTACTTTCCACCACCACTGAGTGTTAGTGGAAACTCATAATAACAACACTGACTCTGCAGACCCAGAGACCAGACCCACCAGACCAGCCCCAGCGGTGGTTGCTTGACAACCAACGGCGGGCCAATCGCAGCGCGACAGGCCTGCCATCCCTCGGGGCCATGGGATGGGATGCTGGCAGCGAATGAATAAACCGGTGAACAGCAGATAAAAGGACAGCCAATGAGACGCGTCGTAAGGTGGGCATCGAGTAGGGTTGCCATGTCCGCTTATTATAAGCTACTTTGGGCTCCCCCCCTGTAAAGTTGCTTCTAAATATTGGTATCTTGCGGTTTTCTTGCCTTTTTTTGCAAACTGATAATAAAGTATTCAATCAATCAATCAATCAATCAATCAATGTTGCTTAAACCAGTGGTTCTCAAACATTTTCATGGCAAGGAAGGACACCCAGATTAATTATATTTGTCTGCAGACCGGCCCCCCATCTGAAAATATTTTAACAACCCAATACATACAAGATTTGTGTTGTTATGTTTCAAAAACATTCCAAAATGACCTCTTTTTTAAGAAATATTTATTTTTTGGGGGGAAATAGCAGAGTTACAAGCTCACAACGCGTCGCAACGCATTGTGAGCTTGTAGATCTGCTATTTTCAACTAGCTGTAGCATATAGTCCCTTATTTTGGGCTTGTTTTCATTGAGCTCCACTGTTACGACCCCCTGTCTAGGGTAGGGGAGGTGACATAATAATGGAGGACAAAGTCGCTTTCACAAATGAATTGTTTTTATTTCCTTTTTTTATGCAGAGATTTCAAACTCTTTTTGTCTTTTTTCACCAGTGCCAAAGAACTTCAGGGTGCCGGTTTACATTTGTAAAAAGGCTGCCTAATAAAGAAAATTACCCCTAACCTAAACCTAACAAAAGAAAAATATACATTTACTAAACTTACTTACCTAACTAAAGAATATACAAAAACAAAGTGGTTTAACCAACAAAAAGACCAAACACCCCTACAAGGCGAGTGAATAACTAAATACAAGAAATAATGGAAGTGGACACATAGTTACAAGATAATGCTTAACTCAAAATAATACTGGGCAAAAAGCAACAAGTTTAACTATAATTAAATTATAGATTAAACTAAGAAACTGAAAAGTATAACTGAAGGGCAAACAAAAGTAGCTAAAGAACAAACAAAATAACTGATTGAATCAAAAGTCACTGATGGACAAATGAACAAACAGAAGGCAAAGAAACAGAAACAAAACAAAACAGAACAGATCAGACCAGGCTACATGGGTTCGGGGAGACAGAGGGATTGAATCTCTGCAGCTCTTTCAAGTGAGAGCAACCAGTCCCCATGACAGACAGAGCAGAATGAGCTTTTGTAGGTGAGCTTCAGAGAACAGCCAGCCCTGGCTAGGGCGGAGACAAAGGGCGACGAATGGGAGCAGGAGAACAGGGCCAGAGGCTGGACCTGTCAATCTGGACAGCTGGAAGGCAATCACTCACTCACTCATACCAGCACCACACCCAGACTCAGACTCACAGCTTCCACCACCACTCATGACCTTATATGGAACACAGAAAGACAACAATATAACACAAGCCACACATAGCACAGACATATAACCAAAATATAACCACACATAATATAACCATACGGCTAGGGCCGTAACACCCCCCCCCTTAAAGAAAACCTCCCCCCCCAAAAAGAAGTTTCTTAAGCTGGGGCATAAACACGAGAAAGGGCATCTGCCAAGACATTATCAACTCCTTTCTTGTGACGAATCTCTAAGTTGAAATCCTGTACCAGTAATGACCATCGCATGAGCCTTTGATTCGAATTTTTCATCTGTCTCAGAAAAACCAAAGGGTTATGATCAGTATAAACAACTACAGGCAATGGGCTAGATCCCACGTAAACCTCAAAAAATTGCAGATTAAGCAATAAAGAGAGAGCCTCTTTCTCAATAGTACTGTAATTACTCTGAGGTGCATTAAATTTCTTTGAGAAATAACAGTTTGGATGGTCAATACCTACGTCATCCTCCTGCAGCAGTACTGCTCCGGCTCCACTTCCACTCGCATCCACCTCCAACTTAAAAGGCATTTTGAAGTTTGGGGCAGCCAGGACAGGAGTGCTGCAAAGAAGAGCCTTACAGGACTCAAAAGCATGCTGGCAAGCAGGCGACCAAACATAAGGCTTTTTCACACTGGTCAAACTGGTAAGGGGAGCAACTACATCAGCGAAATTTTTACAGAAGGCACGATAGTAGCTCGACATTCCTAGAAAACGGCGGAGACTACGGCGTGACGTAGGTACAGGGTAGTCCACTATGGCCTTGACCTTGGCATCAATGGCCCGAACTTGACCCTGACCTACCTCTTTTCCCAAATACGTAACGGTGGCACGACCAAATTCACACTTTGACAAATTTAGAGTCAGATTAGCGCCCGCCAACCTGCCGAAGATTAAACCAAGAGTGTGCATGTGCTCAGGCCACGTATCAGAAAAAGCAACAACATCATCGAGGTACACCTCACAATTTTCCACCCCAGCTAACACATTGTGCATAAGCCGTTGGAACGTAGCAGGTGCATTACGGAGTCCGAATGGCATCACAGTATACTGATAGAGACCATCGGGGGTAACAAAGGCAGAGATATCTGAAGCACGAGCAGTTAAAGGGACCTGCCAGTACCCTTTAAGTAAATCAAGTTTTGTAACAAATTTAGCAGCACCAACACGGTCTACACAGTCCTCCATGCGAGGCAGAGGATACGAATCAGGTTTGGTAACATTATTTACCTTTCTGTAATCTGTGCAGAAGCGTTGACTGCCGTCAGATTTTGGCACGAGCAGACAAGGCGAACTCCATGCGCTAGAGCTGGGAATGGCAAGGCCATTATCTAGCAAATAATTAACCTCCTTCTTAAACAATGAGCGTTTAGTAGGATTTACCCGATAAGCATGTTGTTTAATGGGAGGATTCACACCTACTTCCACATCATGTGATAGGACAGTAGTGCGGGAAGGTATGTCTGAAAATAAAATGGGGTTATTTTCAATCAAACTAACTACGTCTGCTTGAGCCACAGAATCCAAGTGCTGCAAATAATCAGGCAGATTTTTCAGAATTTCAGAATTTTGCATCCGAGAGCCAGCCGAGCTCTTTGAACGCAAGCCATCACTCTCTGGGGAATATAGAGAAGGCACGACGGACACTACTGAGGCTACCGGGGTGGGTAGAACTGAAGGCGCAACACTCTCAGAACGATCAAAATAGGGTTTGAGCATATTAACATGGCACACTCTGGTTTTACTCCGGCGGTCTGGGGTCGCAACTACATAATCAGTATCACTAAGTTTTTTTTCTATGACATATGGGCCACAGAATTTAGCCTGAAGGGCCGAAGTGAGAAACGGGAGCAACATTAGCACCCTATCACCCACATTAAACTGGCGTGTCACCGATTTGCGATCAAAATGTTTTTTCATTTTCCCCTGGGACGCAGTCAATGCGCTGCGTGCGAGGTTACAGGCATTGTGCAGGCGGTCTCTGAATTTAGCTACATGATCCAACACATTTGAGGATGGAACAGTGGATTTCAATAGCAAGCGATCACGGAGCACCCGGAGAGGACCACGCACACTGTGCCCGAACACCAGCTCAGAAGGGCTAAAACCAAGTGACTCTTGTACACTTTCCCGCACGGCCATGAGCAGAAAAGGTAACCCCTCATCCCACGACTTGCCCGTCTCAGAACAGTACTTTTTCATCATTGACTTGAGCGTTTGATGGAACCGCTCAAGAGCGCCCTGAGATTCAGGATGATAAGCACTAGACTGTATGTGTTTAATGGACAAGGACGCGACAACCTGCGCGAAAACTTTAGAGGTGAAATTTGTTCCCCTGTCCGATTGAATGGACTTGGGTAAACCAAAAATAGAGAAAAAATTAACCAGAGCTTTTATTACAGTTTTGGCCTTTAATGTGCGCAATGGAATCGCCTCCGGATACCGAGTGGCAGCACACATTAAAGTCAACAAATACTGATGACCTGACTTCGTTTTGGGAAGTGGGCCAACACAGTCAATAATGATATGTTCGAAGGGCTCTCCCATCACCGGAATAGGTAATAAAGGAGCAGGAGGAATAACCTGGTTAGGCTTCCCCATCATTTGGCAAACATGACACGAACGGCAAAAATTTGACACATCAGATTTAAGCCCTGGCCAATAAAAATAACGCAAAATGCGGTGATACGTTTTACGAATACCTAAATGACCAGCCAAATTGTCATGTGCGAGACTAAGGACTTGAGAACGAAAAGGTTCAGGTACAACAACCTGCTGAACGGAGTTCCACCCGAGGTTGCCAGCGCCGGGCGGGAACCAATTGCGCAACAAAATGCCATCCACTACACTGTACGCACTCTGCGCATCCTGCGCATGAGCGGCCCCCCAGCAAACAGCGAGGGATGGGTCATTTTGCTGTGCCGAAACGAACGTGTCTTTATCGACATCAAACACAAATTCAGTCTTTATTGGCATCACATCAACCATCTTCTGCTTAACCATGGCGGCAGGAAGATTCACTGGTTGCTCAGAACACATAAAAGTGTCCTTCAAACTAATGTTCTCATCACAGCCCTTCCTTGCCTGTGCACGGGTCACAGCGCAGGCAGGGAACAATACCGAGGTGCCCATAGACTGATCCAAATCGATCACAGGATTCTCGACAATTTCCGGCGTTGGGAAAACTTTCTCCCCTGCCAAGTCATTGCCGAGAATTAACGAAACGCCGCCGACTGGTAACTGAGCGCGAGTACCCACCTGCACAAAACCGGAGACCAGGGGCGAACGCAAAAACACAGAGTGCAACGGAGCGCGTAATGAATTCATCTCCACCCCCAACAATAGAGCATCAGATCCACAAAAGGAATTATTCGAGAAAGGCAACACATCATATAACATGAGAGATTGTGACGCTCCCGTATCACGCAGGATTGTGATCGGTACCTGATCTTTATCCTGACCTGACAGGGACACTGAACCTTTCAAAAGGAAGGGTCCAAAACATTCCTCCATTTCATCTGACACAGGCGCCCCTGTGTCAGAGGAAAGTGGAGGAGGAATGGACCGAATGAACCCAACTGCTTTTGATTTTTTTGGACTCTGAGTTTCTTTTCGTTGTAGAGTGGGACATGCCGAAATGAGGTGACCCTTTTCATGACAATAGAAACAATCACGAGTCTCTGAACCAGAGACAACATTAGAACCAGAACGAGGCGGGCTTTTTGACACAGAAAACTTTTGATTCCCCCCCACTCTGCCGCCCATGGGATTGCGGCGTGCAGAGGGAGCAGAAAACACAGATCGGTGTGTCAAAATGAACTCATCGGCACACACCGCAGCTTTAACCACATTAAGTAGACAACTATACGCTCAGGTAGACAGGATTTAAATTCCTCTAATAATACCAAATCACGAAGCTGGTGAATAGTCAATACCTTGTTTGCAGTGCACCATTTGTCAAATAAGACACTTTTCTCCCTGGAAAATTCTACATAAGTCTGGTTGGCAGTTTTCTCACAGGACCTGAACCTTTGGCGGTACGCCTCCGGCACTAACTCATATGCCCTTAGTATGGTTTCTTTTACCACCTCATATTTGCGGCTCTCCTCAACAGTTAAGGCTGCACACACATCCCGAGCTTTTCCCACTAATTTGCACTGCAGTAATAAACTCCACATGTTCTTTGGCCACTTCACCGTGGTTGCAATGCGTTCAAAAGTGTCAAAGTACGAATCGAGTTCTGTCTCTTTAAAGTGCGGTACCAAAGGAATATGCTTACTGATGTTGAAATCCTGAGAGCATCCCGAAATCCTGGGCTGGGGGGCAGGTGACCTGTCGAGCTCTGCGGCCCTGATGCGGAGTTGCATCAGCTCAACCTCCTTGGTTTTTGTTGCGAGTTCCACCTCTCGGAGGCGGAGGGCCAGCCCTAGACTATGTGAGTCCCCCCCAGCATTGGTACGAGCTATAAGCGGATCTATCTCTGAGTCCTGAGGTGAGACACTAGCCTCTCCTTCCTCAAGCTCAGTGAGCGCAGGGGAGCCTGTGTCAGCAGTCGCCTCCACATTCTCACCCGAACGCCCAGCCATATTCTCCGCCAGCCCGATGCTTACACGCTCTATGATCCCTTTTTCAGTAAGTTTTTCCTCTATATGAGACCTTAGTTCGGCCTTATTGGTACCCGATGGGACAGAAATTTTGAAGACTTTAGCAATCAAATTTAACTCAATTTTAGTGCATTTATCTAATTTGTCTAGAGTGGGAGAAGTTGGGAAAGTTAATGCAACCTCATCTGGTTCTACCGGACATTACAATTAATCAAATACTCTACCTAACCTGCCAACCAAAACAGACAACTGGAGCAAAGTTTTGACTACTCACCAGATCGAACGAAACCCAGAAGGACCTAACCAAACCCATGCAACCTGTTAAACGAACGAATTAAACCAAATTCAAATAATCCTCAAAAAAAGGAATACGTTTTCAGGGGTAAACTTTTGAACCAAGCCGAGTCCCCAAATTATGTTATAATTTGGATCGATATTTTTTATAATTTGGAACGGACGAGCCCCCAAATTATGTTACGACCCCCTGTCTAGGGTAGGGGAGGTGACATAATAATGGAGGACAAAGTCGCTTTCACAAATGAATTGTTTTTATTTCCTTTTTTTATGCAGAGATTTCAAACTCTTTTTGTCTTTTTTCACCAGTGCCAAAGAACTTCAGGGTGCCGGTTTACATTTGTAAAAAGGCTGCCTAATAAAGAAAATTACCCCTAACCTAAACCTAACAAAAGAAAAATATACATTTACTAAACTTACTTACCTAACTAAAGAATATACAAAAACAAAGTGGTTTAACCAACAAAAAGACCAAACACCCCTACAAGGCGAGTGAATAACTAAATACAAGAAATAATGGAAGTGGACAAATAGTTACAAGATAATGCTTAACTCAAAATAATACTGGGCAAAAAGCAACAAGTTTAACTATAATTAAATTATAGATTAAACTAAGAAACTGAAAAGTATAACTGAAGGGCAAACAAAAGTAGCTAAAGAACAAACAAAATAACTGATTGAATCAAAAGTCACTGATGGACAAATGAACAAACAGAAGGCAAAGAAACAGAAACAAAACAAAACAGAACAGATCAGACCAGGCTACATGGGTTCGGGGAGACAGAGGGATTGAATCTCTGCAGCTCTTTCAAGTGAGAGCAACCAGTCCCCATGACAGACAGAGCAGAATGAGCTTTTGTAGGTGAGCTTCAGAGAACAGCCAGCCCTGGCTAGGGCGGAGACAAAGGGCGACGAATGGGAGCAGGAGAACAGGGCCAGAGGCTGGACCTGTCAATCTGGACAGCTGGAAGGCAATCACTCACTCACTCATACCAGCACCACACCCAGACTCAGACTCACAGCTTCCACCACCACTCATGACCTTATATGGAACACAGAAAGACAACAATATAACACAAGCCACACATAGCACAGACATATAACCAAAATATAACCACACATAATATAACCATACGGCTAGGGCCGTAACATCCACTGATCTCACTCAACCCAGATTCAGCACAAGCGGGGTTAAATTCATTCTACTGCTAATATGCCACCAAAATGTGGAATTGATGATGAATTGAGTACAAAGAAAGGACCCCAATGGAAACAAGCCATATAGTGCTTTCTTGGGTTTAAAATCCTCTTAACAGACCTTGTATTGAACTGTGCTTGTCTTTGCAAACTGTTAATAAAGTATTCAATCAATCAATCAATCAATCAATCAATCAATCAATCAATCAATTAAGCCCTACCAAGAGTGTGATTCCTTACTCTCCTTCAAAACCACCATAAAAGAGCATCTGCCTGCAAATGGTAACTGGTCTGGTCCTATTAACGTCTAAGCTTAACACCAGGAAATGCAAACTGTTAATAAAGTATTAAATCAATCAAAAAAAACCTGGTTGGCAGTGGTTGCTTATTTCTCATGCAATCTGGCAACACTGCCCGCTTGTCCAATCGCTGCCAGACGAGCCGCACTTCATCTAATTCTCACACAGATGCAACATCAGCAGCAGTCCGTTTATTTCCTCTTCTGTAAGTCGTAGTTTTGGTGGCAACATAACTTAATACCACTCATTAAAAAACCCTTCAACCCTCGTCAAAGTCTACATCTGGTGAGTATGAATTAATAGGCGTGGGTGGCTGGCTGCGCGTTTCCTATATTCGATTTTTCCCTGTAAATATAAATATTATGCTTATGCAACAGCATCATCACGTTCCATCCTGTCTGTCTCCATGCAGTGTTGCCATGTCCGCTTATTAGACGCGACTTTGGGGCTTGTTTTTGTCGCGTACACGTAAATTATTGGTTGTTGCGGCTATTTTTTTGGGCTTGTTTCTAAAGTGTAGTTGCTTATTTGGGGCTTGTTTCCTATTGTTGTTTAAACCAGTGGTTCTCACATATTTTCATGTCAAGGACCCCCAGATTAATATGTAATCGTCCGCACATCCATCCCCAATTCCCCATCTAAAAAGATTTTGTAACAGGGACACCAGCCCCCCATGCAAGATTTTGTGTTCATTTATTCCACATTTCCCCTTCTTTTTTTCCCTCCCATGATTTTATTTAAATAGCAGCTCTACAAGCTCTATTTTCAAATGGCGCTCAGGTGGCCTATAATAGTCGCTTCTTTTGGGCTTGTTTTCATAGACCTGGTTGCTTATTTTCCTCGCTGAATCTGGCAACACTGTCTCCAAGCCCAGGCAAAGCAGCAGCACTGCAATTAATGCAGACGTGCTTTTGTAACCGTATGGTCTTGACAAAGGATCTGATATAATAACAAAATATATGTCGTTTTTTTTTTTTTTTTATAATATATATATAAAAATCTAATGTAAAAAAATATAAAATATATATTAAAAAAATATATACAAATATAAAAATATATGTCGTTTTTTATTTGTTTTTTATTTTCTATAGATTTTTTTTGCAGACAATATTATTAGCAGCCAAACCAACCATGACGGAGGCTGAGAGCTCAGATTATCCGGTGAAGCGCATCATCAGGTCCAGCATCAGCAACGGGAATAGTAAGGTTGTTTCAGAGCCGACGACACAGACAGAAGATGATGCCTTTGACCACGCATACCAGGAGAAAGAAGGCCCCAAACCTCAACGCATCATGGTCTGGAAGAATGTCATCCTAATGACTTTATTGCACGTAGGAGCTGCCTATGGCGTTTCACAAGTCCCTGCAGCAGCTCCATTGACCTTGGTTTGGTGTAAGTATTGAGTAAAGTAGTGGTCCGGGGACCCCCAGGGATACTTGAGGGGGTTCTAGGGGGTCCCCAGCTAAATGATAGATTAGGAACCAAATGGACCCTTATGGGTCTGTAACTCTGAGAGTGTACAAATGGAACCAAATGGACCCGTCAGGGTCCATTTGGTTCCATTTGTACACTCTCAGAGTTAAGTTAACATTGATTTTACAACATGAATTGGGGTCCCGAGATAGAAATGCCATTAAATGTGGTTCCGTAGCCCTAATGCATGTCAAACTGGGGGCCCTTAAAATGTATCTTTTCAAATGGGGGTCCGCGGGCTAATAAGTGTCCATTTGGGGGTCCTTGACATGAAAAAGTTTGAGAACCACTGAATGGTTCTCAACCTTTTCAGGCCACACCACCCCCCAAAATAATCATATTCTACAAGCTCACTCACAACGCCAACGCATATCTTTAAGTCTGTGTGTGCAGATGTGGTCGAATAACGTCGAGGAGGGGTTAAATAATATTTTAGAAGCCATAAAGTCACAGCTCTAACGTTATGTCATAATATGGCTTCAAAAGACACCAGCCCACTTTCTACCAGGTGGTTATAGGCTAATCGTGAAGAGTGGTTTGCCTGCATTTTGCCGTGAGGCGTAAAATTTCCATAGGACGTGGTTAACTCGACTATTGTGGTCAAATCTGACACAAGTTTGTTTCTTAGTAGACTGACAGCAAATGGGGAGAGAGATGGGTAGTGACACGCAGCTCAGGTCTTCGGGAACGGGATCGAACCTGCGACACGCTGTCAGGCTGGCATTGCAGCCTATAGGGTGCCTGGACCGCCACGCTGCGGACCAGGCCTAAATCTGACACGAGTTTGATCAGAGTCCTGGCCTGAAGACAAGCCAATTTTGAATCCTATCATGGTGCCTCCCACTGGTGGCACTATGATACTTTTACAAACTGATCCTAGCATCTGCCTCAAATTTGGCCAGCAAAGCCTTTAAGACCTCTATGATGTGACATTGTGAAGGGCTTGAGTTTTCGTGGAATGGTATCGTGGTGACACGGCAAATTTGCATGCTCATTGTACTGTAATGTGGATATCCGCAACATCAAAACAACACGCCTGTTAATTACAGCTTGTTATAGACATTATTGTGCACTTCACGACACTGAAACAGGAACTTGGCTGTTCCTATTTAAGCGTCCAGTTGTTGTTTTACCAATGACTGGTGATTTCTGATATTCTTATTTAGCTGCTGCTCAGAGGTATCTTTGTCTATTTCTGCCCTTTCAGGTGTCATGTCTGATTGAACCGTTATACAGGATTTTGTTCTCCATGTACAAAACATTACTTTTTTTTAAAGTAGAATTCACATCCACCTACAGTACGTGTGGTTCTTAGGACACGGCAGTCTGCTCCTTTGTGCAGAATCCCAAGAGTGTGAGGGTTTGGAATCATGTAAAGTCACGCCGGCTGCCACATGTCCCAACGTGCGAGAACGCTGCGAAGGTCCGAGGGCTCGATCACCACCGCTTTCAGCTAGAATTGAACCTTAGAATGGCTGTATCCATGGTTATACCCATGTGTCCTAGGACCGAGCACCGACATTATCACAGTTTAACCCAAGACCGGGAAAGCCTATACGTTGTTATACCTTTAAAACCGGGAAATGACATTTTCGATGTTGCTTTGTATATGTATTTTGAATAAAAGATTTAAGATTTTCAGAAAACCTAGGTTAGGATTTAGAAGGCATTTTTAAAATCGGCCTCAGATCTAAATGGGTTAATGACACAAGATGCCCCCCCTTAACTCATGTAATTACTCAATTACATTCACCGGCTTCGAACTCATTTGTGAATAGTCTGGAGTAATTGATACTATTTCCCTTTTCACTGATCGCTGGTTGAAAAGCATCGCTCCAATTAGTTCCTTGTACACCCAGATGTCGACTTTAGTAGTCATGTGTTGACGCCCCCACAAATTCATTTTTGCACAGTGAGTCATCCAAGTACAATAAACGATTCATGCCATGGGGTGTGAATGTGCGAGAAAGTTATTATAGTGTTGTTTGATGACGAACTCCTTTGTTTCTCCCGCAGCTGTGTTTTGCTTTTTGGTAAGTGCTTTAGGAGTGACGGCAGGAGCTCATCGACTGTGGAGCCACAGATCTTATAAGGCCTCAGTGCCCCTAAGAATCTTCCTTGCTCTTGCTAACTCCATGGCCTTCCAGGTAACTGCAGAGCGTTAAAGGGATGTTTCACTTTCAAACATGTCTTTTTTTTTTGGTAAATTCATTTTTTTCATTTTCCCAGAAAATGATATAAAATTTATAATATATAAAATGAATGAAAAAAGTAATTGAAAAAACACAAATGTCAGTCACCAGAACCAAGGACGGGTGTTTTCGATGAATCTATCATGGTTAAAATGGAGTTTGAAGTTTCAATGGGTTTATATAGGAAGGGGGCGTGTCTGATAAATTGAATATCAAATATCTAAATACTGAATCAAGCAACTTAAAAACTGTATGCCCACAAAAGCCTGAGTAGACGTTTAAATGACCCCAAACACGTTAAAAGTGAAATATCCCTTTAAGGTCACAGACAGTCATAACATGCACACACGCACAGTTGGAAGTAACAGTATAATGGCAGTTATCATAACAGCGTAAGTACCATCTTGACTGCACAGTGTATGTAATCTTTGTCTTTGCATCAACCCACAGAATGATATCTTTGAATGGGCTCGAGACCACAGGGTTCACCACAAATATTCAGAGACCGATGCTGACCCTCACAACGCCACCCGGGGCTTCTTTTATGCCCACATTGGCTGGTTGTTGGTGCGCAAGCATCCCGACGTCATTGAAAAGGGAAAAAAGTTGGAGCTCAGCGACCTAAAGGCTGACAAAGTTGTGATGTTTCAAAGGAAGTAAGTGCATTTAAATCAGTCAAGTGGAAGTATTTAAGTCTAAACGGCTTCAATCTGTTTTTAGCATTCCTTCCTTTTCTTTTTGTAGCGTTGTTGATTTAACCTGTTTTGTATTAGAAAATGTAAAGGGTTAAGAAAATGGGAAGGGGCCCATTGGTAGATTGACATAGAAGAATACCAGTTGTAAAGTGTATGCCATTCACTTACATCAGAGCTTAAATACAAGCACATTATATGTACACTGTCAGTCCTGAGGGAATTAAACTAAAACAAATTCCACTTAGGAAAATAATAAGTACATGGGTTTGAACTCCATCCGTTTCCCCTCTATAGGTATTACAAGCCGTCTGTGTTGCTCCTGTGCTTTGGCCTCCCCATGTTCGTGCCTTGGTACCTGTGGGGAGAGACACTATGGGTGGCATACTTCGTCCCAGCTCTGCTGAGGTACACCTTGGTTCTGAACGCCACCTGGCTGGTCAACAGCGCTGCTCACATGTGGGGGAACAGACCCTATGACCAAAACATCAACCCCAGGGAGAACAAGTTTGTCGCGTTCAGCGCCATAGGTATGAACGTTCACCACTCAAGCCCTAGTTCATTCTTAACCCATAGAGCCCGGGAAAGCATCATTTGTGTCATTTTAAGATTTCTTCGGCTATTCAAAAATAGCAGATCTACAAGCTCATAGCGCGGCACTCTCTGTGCCGCGCTATGAGCTTGTAGATCTGCTATCTTTGAAAAATCGTCAAAATGTGTGCAAATCTTGGAATACACATATATTTTTAAAGCGAACATTTGTAAAATATTTAGTTCCAGGGACGCCAGAATCAAAGATTGGAGTTACAAATGCCCACTTAAAAAAAATAATCTAAAAAAGTAGATCTACAAGCTCATAGTGCGGCCCTCGGTGCCACGCTATGAGCCAGGTTGAAAGTGATTAAGTTACAGTCTATAGTATAGAGACAATTAAACAATGATTACTATAGGCCCCTTTTGTTCTTACGTCATGAATGATTGAGGCAAAACAAAGGAATATTGGATTGGAGGCAAACATGTATCAAACATGGTAGTAGGTTAGGTACTCGCCATCTTTAACGTGTCATCTGGCTGTGTTGTTGGGTTCCAAAATTAAAGCAGTAAATGGCTCCATCTTGAGAAATTATCACATATAAACTCACGTCACCAGGCTTTGGAAAGCCTGGTTTATGTTCCAAACAAACCAGTCTGATGCGGTCTAGAGCCCGCCTACCAGCCTGTAATTTGCAGACAGACATAAAGGCACATAACGTTTCCATATCTGCTCTAGACCCAGACCGGATCTGTAATCTACAAAGCGAATTGAGCCAAGTGTAACCGCATAACAGCTGCCACTGCTGGTCAAATAAATTGAAGACAACTAATGGTTAAATATAAAGATATAAAACAAAAGGATTGGACATGAGGCGGTGCTTGTGTTTCTAGCACACACTTCAAATCAGGTAAGGTTTACATAAAAGTATTGTATGTTGTAGGTATGGAATGGATATAAGGTTTGTCATGCCTATTCATCAGAAGTTGATTGGGTAACTAAGGAATATAGGTGTTTTCTCTCAGAACTCAGCCAAGTAGCGCATGATGTGTGTCAGGTGTGTGTTCAAGAAGGTACAGTAACAAGATACAATAGGTGGGCACCTCAGTGTTAAATTGGCTTTTTTTTCTCCAAAATGTAAAGAATATATATATTTGGAAAATGTTTTTAAGCAAATTAAAGTATACATGATTAGAACAAGCTTAAACATTCGACAATTAAGGTCCAATATTTCTACAATTGCTACAAATTGCTACACAACCTGTATATCCAGTCATTTTGGGGCATAAACAAGAAGTTGAAGGGTACATGTTGTACATGTATACTTTACATTACTAAGACCAATTAACATTAACATTTTGGACAAAATTGCCGATTTTACATCGAGGTGCCCAGATGTCCCTAGTGCCCACCCATCCTGTATCCGTGTTGGTATCCATGTATTGATTGTCTAACGTGTACAGCTAATGTTTTGCCTCCACTTAGGCTGCGGCCACTGAAAATGGAAGTGCTGTCGTAAAAAACAACATTCATTATGCTTGAATAACGATTAAAGCTTCAGAGCCACCTTAGGGGGGTCTCATTAGTGTTCATTTAACTCTGAGAGTGTACAAATGGAACCAAATGGACCCGTTCCATTTGTACACTCTCAGAGTTACAGAGACACATAAGGGTCAATTGGGTTCCTAACTATTAATTTGGCTGAGGACCCCCTGGAACCCCCTCAAGGACCAATGGTGGTCCCCGGACCACTGGTTGAAAACCACTGGTATAGAGTTATATGGTGCAAGCAAGCATACATACCTCAGTCCTCAGGCGCAGGTGTGCCTACTTTACTGTTAGCCTACTATCTCCTTCTCTGAGCCTGTGAAGCAAATACACAAACTAATCATTAATAGGAGGCTGAAGAGAAGATTGTACTGAATTATATGTAGACTCAAAGACAAACACTTGTATGCCAATAGCTTACAGAGTGGCTATTCGGCTAGTTTGAAATAATAATATTAATATTAATATTAATATTCATAATATTTGAATTCCACATTAAAGGATATTTCACTTTCAAATAAAATAAACATTACAAAAAGATATGGAAAATAAATGAAAAGATAATGGAAAAATCACGGCCCCCTCAAGCATTAGAATGTTTCACTAAAGGGTGAGGGGGGCGTGATTATTATTTGAAAGTAAAATATCCCTTTAAGTTTACAAAGTACTTGACAGAAACTGATATGATATGAAATGATATTGGGTTTAATACAAATAATATATACAAAATAATAATAAGTAAAACAGTAAATAAAAAAATACATAGAACATGTAAAAACATAAAACCAGGGACTCCCTTTAATGCATCCATAGGCCTAGTTAAAAACAACTGTAACTAGATGTGTTTTAACTATGTTAACTTTTCTTTCATGAATACAATAATATTTTTGTCCAATTGGTATGGTAGAGTATGTGCACAATATAATTGGGGTGGTTGTATTTTGTCTCCCTGCTCTTTTATTGAGAGTATTTGAGACATTTAGATCATGTCAAAGGTCATGTCTCACCTAGAAACAGGATCTGACGACAACTTTTTTCCTGATGGTCAAGATTCAATTTATCCCCTGAGCTGGCTTTATTAGCTCAATGGTAATACAAATTCAGCACTTGCGCTGTAAACCGGGTTCAAATCCGAGGTTGAAGAGGAAAGTTACATCGTGCTCCATGCGTGCTTTAAGTTTGTTTATGAAACTTGGTGTGTTGATGACTCTAAGGTTTTCAGCAAGATAATTCCAGAGTTTGGAGCCATAGCTATAGCTAGCCTACTGACTTTACTAAATGATCAGTAAATCTCTTTTTTTCCCCTTCTTCTTCGATCGCTGTACATTTGCACATGTGTGTGCCACCATCCTCTTTACCCATCATCCACCTTCCATCAAGATCATTTAATCGCTAAAACCTATACATTCCTCATCCTTGCTAAACCACTGTAGGCTTATACTGTCACAGGTGCATCTTCACTTTCATCCTCCTGTGTTCCTCCAGGGGGCTTGAACTTTGCCTGTCTTGGTTTTCAATGCAGAAGCAGCTTTAATAACAGTATGTCAGTCTCAAATTGAAAGTCTCAACTAAAGAATCACAGGAGGCAGATGGAAGGTGAGTGTAGAATTATCCGAGCTTTTCAGCAGGGAAGTTTGCGTATAATTATTGCCATGTTATATGTGTGTATTTTTCTGCTTACTTAAAATTGTATAAACTAAAGTTTAGTAGAAAAGGTCAAAACAAATGCAGATTGTGAGGGCCACGGCTCTGGCCTGTGGTCTCGGCTCCAAAGCAGAGGATGTGACGTGGGGTTTGCATGAGAGAAACAGGTGTTGATTGATTAGATCAGATAAGGACAGTAGCCACTGTTAGAGCACAGTGCAGGAGCCTGAGTTGCGTCATGTAAGACAGTACCAAGTCACGTGATTAATCAACAGAAGGTTTCACCCACATGGGTAGACCAAACCCATATAAATAGAGTGGATGCTCACTAGTCAGTACGAAGTGTCCTGCAGGCATCAGTGTTACTAGTTGACAGGGTGTCATTGGTGCGTTCGTCATTTTCCATTGCGAGCTCCGAGAGACTGACGGTAAGAATTGAGTGTTTACACGACGATAAATGTATGAATTTCTGATATGTTTTTTTAGTTTTGTGTGTATATTCAAGTGATTTTCTTTTGGGTGACTTACTCACTGTAGCTGTTAATTTGGGACCCTGAGTGAGTCACTAATATTCATCCATAGTAGCCTACATTTTATTCTTATATCTGTTAATGTTTGATTAACCATTAACGAGCTTTGGTTAACGGTTATGAAAAAACATTAAAAGGGTCATCCTGTAGAACCAACCATCTAATTTTACATTGGAACATGTAATACAGTATGTTCCAGGGGCCACAAGAAAGCTCAGCTATTATCAATGACCAGACTAAGTGCATTTTGTAGTAAAGTAACAGGTACCAATTTCTTTTAGTGAGACCTTGTAGACTGCTGGAGGCAAAAGACAATGGTGACCTCAGTCATGTGTCACACCCTGATGACCCTGGGTTTCCTGATCATTTCTAACCTCGATGCCATCGATGGAGCTTTCATGTGCCGCGCAGGTACCCTGGAACAATGTCACACTCTCCCGTTCGTACCGGGGCACGACCAAGCGGGAGAGGGCTACGATGTGGTGAAGCTGGAGCCTACTGGTGCTTATGTGTTTGAAGTCAACAAATACCTGAGCCCAACAAGCTCCTGCACGATTTGTACTAATCCTCTGATGGACGACCAGTTCCAGAAGCTTCCTCACTACATGGCAGACTGGCACACTCACTCGGACCGTTGCAAGAGTGTAAATCAGACCTTTTCCTCGCTTACCTCTGCGGTGCAGAGTGCCAGTTCTGTGATAATGAATAACTGGCGTCTGGGGCTAGAACTGCCGGTCAAAGGGGGTGGGTTGAAGGGTGAGGTGCAGATGGCGGGCAGTAAGTCTAAGGTGCAAAGCTTTTCATCCTCTTCTTTCCAGTCAGAGAAAACTTCTCTCAACGTCAACCAGTTCCACTGCAAACACTACAGGTCAGATCATGTTTTTTGCTCTTTGCTTGTTCTATCTAAAGTCATTAGGGCTGATCCAAGATCATCCCCATGTCTCTCCATCGTCTTTAATCACTTAAACCCTATATAAATGAAAATCTTTATTTCGAACATGTTAAAATTAGACAACCAAGTCAAAAAATGTAATATATGCAATATAATAAAAAATACAAAACAAATCAAAAACAAGCCTCAGGCAACAAAATACTATAATTCTACATGTTGAAAAAGGAGACGTCAAGCGGCATCGCTTGATGTGTACATTTTCACATATACCAACATGGTATACTGTACATTTAAATAAACATTTAAATCTTTCACCACAGAGAAATTAAACAGATAATTAAATAGTGTAATAATGTAATTCATATATAATTATCTAAAATGATAATATACACCCTACCCTCCTTATCTTGTGTATTATATTCAATTTCTTATAAAACGTATACATTTGGTGCGAATCACTACACACAGAATACTTATTTATTTATTTATTTATTTATTTATTAGTTATTGAGTAGTTGTGGTGCTCAATGAATACGTTTAACGTTAAGGTAACAGAACACTTGAGGACACAAACTGTACAACGACTAACAACTAACCATACCATATTTCAAAGCTAATGAAACATGCCATCCTTCTCCTTCATACTGTAGATTTCGAGTGCCCAACAGAAGTCCTCTGTCAGTGCAGTTCCAGCAAGACATCCAGTCTCTTCCACTGGAGAACATGGCCAACACTACTGAGGCATACCGCAGCTTCATTGAGATCTATGGGACGCACTACATTCGTCTGGTGGACCTGGGGGGTCGAATGAACAAAGTGACGACCATAGACACTTGTCTGGCCACCCTGAATACTGTCACTGTAGGTCAGGTGGAGCACTGCATGAACATGGGGATCATGGTTGGGCAGGGGCTCGTGAAACTGGCCCAAGTGGCCCCCAACATGACTAGTGAGGCATGTAGAAAGATTCTCAACAACCGCGACACTGTGACAAATGACGAAAACGGTTTTCTTAAGCATATGACTGAGGTGGTTGGAGGAAACGGCTGGAGCGGAGAGTTTTCTCTGACGACAGAGGACTCGGCCGGCTTCACAAAATGGAAGGACAGCCTTAAAACGTCGCCTGACATATTGTCTTTCAATCTGTCGCCACTGCACGAGTTGGTTGCAGACGCAAAGATTAAGTCCAACCTGCGAAAAGCCATTAGAGCAGCGGTGTCAAACTCGCGGCCCGCGGGCGTTTTGCGGCCCACGGAAAGGTCCGTGGCGGCCCAGGAAATACTTTTAAAAATAGTAAATTGATACTACATCTAACAGACAGAGTCGCATTTTGCACTCACTTGCTGTGCGCGGCCAAGCAGCTCTCCCCCACACGCTGCTACTTGGCTGAGTACCTCTGATGGCCCTGCCATTGTCTCCCCAGCTGTGGAATGTTGTGGCTGATTGGCTCGTTAAGAGTCTATTCAACTACTAGTCGAGTAGTAATGGCTATAGGCTACTCTTTGATCCTCACACAGGAGTCAGCACAGCACGGACATGTATTCTCTCTCTCTCTCTCTCTCACACACACACACACACACACACACACACACACACACACACACACACACACACACACACACACACACACACACACACACACACACACACACACACACACACACACACACACACACACAAACGTAGTGCAGTGTTATGAAAACTGAGTTTTTTTCAAGCAAAGAGATGTCAGGTGTCTGGGAGCAGCAAGTGATTTAGATGAATTTTCATGCTGGCTACACCATGTAAATGTGATATTTTTGAAAATATAATAATGGTAATAGCCTAGGTAGTTTAAATGTATCAAAGCTGCTTCTTTTATTTCTCAGGAGCTTGCCCAATGAAATCCTCATCAGTATTAATTGAACTCAGAGCGTATTTAAATTCAATCTGGGAAAGCATCTGTGTCATTTTAAGATTTATTTGGCTATTCAAAAATAGCAGATATACAAGCTCATAGTGCGGCACTATGAGCTTGTAGATCTGCTATTTTTGTAAATGTAAATAATTAAAGTAGCTAATCTTCATAAAACATTTTTTAAAGTGATATACTGTAGATAGCAGTGACTGAGATGTAGTGGAGTAGAAAGTTCTGGAAATTGGAAATACTCTAGTAAAGTAAAACTACATCAAATCTGTACTTAGGTACAGTACTTGAGTAAATGTAATTAGTTACTTTACACCACTGTTCTATAAATGTAATTATTTAACCACCCACACACATTACCAGGTATTGTTTAACTTCAAATTTAATTATTCTACTTAAAATGGTTTATATTAATTATAATAATAATAATAATAATAATAATAATAATAATAAGGGTAATTATTATTATTATTATTATTACCCTTATTATTATTATTATTGTTGTTACAAATTGCATTGTTTGTTTTCTGAGACAAGACAACAGATTGAAAAACAATGCTGTATAACTGAATGCGTGTGAGCGCGCATGTGCATCCGCAACTGGTTCCTGCCCACCTCAAGTCACCATTTGACCAATCTTGCCCGGACACCAAAATGAGTTTGACACCCCTGCATTAGAGAGTATATAATTGATAATGGCATTCAAACAAATGATCCACAGATGATACACAGCTGCCCTCTCCCGACTGCTGCTCCCCCTGGGAGGGGTCATGCCTTTTTTTGCTTTTATTTTAATGTTGTTTTATGCTTTTGCTTTTCTTTTTTGCTTCATTGTTAAATTAGTTGTACTTTTCTGCCTACTCTGTGTAGAGTTTGCATGTTCTCCCCGTGTCTCCTAGGGTAGTTAATACCCTCACAAAAACATGTAGTAATCCTGGTCGCTATACCGCCTCCCCCATGACAGCCGGGGCGCCTGATGGAGGGGAAGGGAACTGGTTGGAATAACGTGTTCCTTCCACACGCTACGTCCTACCGAGGAAACTCCCCCCTTTCAGGTGACAAGAAGGTCAGTTGGCTCTCATGCATTGAACGAAGCATAAGCTCGGCCCTGGCCTCCCTAGGCTGTGGGGGACTGGTGTAGCGCTGGTGTAGGGCTGGTGTAGTGCCCAGGATCACTTAGGAAATTGGCACCGGGTGAAAAAAATGGGTTACAAAAATCGCGGGATAAAAATGTAAAGAAAAAAAAAATGGTTGTACTTCTTCTGTGATTATATTCTTTCTCTGTAAAGAACTTTGAGCTGCATTTCATGTCATGAAAGGTGCTATACAAATAAAGTTTATTATTATTATCACACAGTTGTCGTTGGAGAGGGCTACAATATCAACGGGGACTGGTGGCTTACACCAGAGATATTAGTGGGGGGCTGTGAATGTGTCATTTTTTGTTTTCATTTCATACTCATGTGAAAGTGCATGCAATGAGCTTGTCAGCTCATTGCATGAATATGCATCAATATTTGCCTCTGAGATGTAGTGGAGTAGAAGTAAAAGTATTGGAATTTGGAGATACTGAAGTAAAGTACAAATACCTCAAAAGTGTACTTAAGTAGCCTACAGTACTTGATGAGCACATGTACTTAGTTACTTTCCACCACCACTGAGTGTTAGTGGAAACTCATAATAACAACACTGACTCTGCAGACCCAGAGACCAGACCCACCAGACCAGCCCCAGCGGTGGTTGCTTGACAACCAACGGCGGGCCAATCGCAGCGCGACAGGCCTGCCATCCCTCGGGGCCATGGGATGGGATGCTGGCAGCGAATGAATAAACCGGTGAACAGCAGATAAAAGGACAGCCAATGAGACGCGTCGTAAGGTGGGCATCGAGTAGGGTTGCCATGTCCGCTTATTATAAGCTACTTTGGGCTCCCCCCCTGTAAAGTTGCTTCTAAATATTGGTATCTTGCGGTTTTCTTGCCTTTTTTTGCAAACTGATAATAAAGTATTCAATCAATCAATCAATCAATCAATCAATGTTGCTTAAACCAGTGGTTCTCAAACATTTTCATGGCAAGGAAGGACACCCAGATTAATTATATTTGTCTGCAGACCGGCCCCCCATCTGAAAATATTTTAACAACCCAATACATACAAGATTTGTGTTGTTATGTTTCAAAAACATTCCAAAATGACCTCTTTTTTAAGAAATATTTATTTTTTGGGGGGAAATAGCAGAGTTACAAGCTCACAACGCGTCGCAACGCATTGTGAGCTTGTAGATCTGCTATTTTCAACTAGCTGTAGCATATAGTCCCTTATTTTGGGCTTGTTTTCATTGAGCTCCACTGTTACGACCCCCTGTCTAGGGTAGGGGAGGTGACATAATAATGGAGGACAAAGTCGCTTTCACAAATGAATTGTTTTTATTTCCTTTTTTTATGCAGAGATTTCAAACTCTTTTTGTCTTTTTTCACCAGTGCCAAAGAACTTCAGGGTGCCGGTTTACATTTGTAAAAAGGCTGCCTAATAAAGAAAATTACCCCTAACCTAAACCTAACAAAAGAAAAATATACATTTACTAAACTTACTTACCTAACTAAAGAATATACAAAAACAAAGTGGTTTAACCAACAAAAAGACCAAACACCCCTACAAGGCGAGTGAATAACTAAATACAAGAAATAATGGAAGTGGACACATAGTTACAAGATAATGCTTAACTCAAAATAATACTGGGCAAAAAGCAACAAGTTTAACTATAATTAAATTATAGATTAAACTAAGAAACTGAAAAGTATAACTGAAGGGCAAACAAAAGTAGCTAAAGAACAAACAAAATAACTGATTGAATCAAAAGTCACTGATGGACAAATGAACAAACAGAAGGCAAAGAAACAGAAACAAAACAAAACAGAACAGATCAGACCAGGCTACATGGGTTCGGGGAGACAGAGGGATTGAATCTCTGCAGCTCTTTCAAGTGAGAGCAACCAGTCCCCATGACAGACAGAGCAGAATGAGCTTTTGTAGGTGAGCTTCAGAGAACAGCCAGCCCTGGCTAGGGCGGAGACAAAGGGCGACGAATGGGAGCAGGAGAACAGGGCCAGAGGCTGGACCTGTCAATCTGGACAGCTGGAAGGCAATCACTCACTCACTCATACCAGCACCACACCCAGACTCAGACTCACAGCTTCCACCACCACTCATGACCTTATATGGAACACAGAAAGACAACAATATAACACAAGCCACACATAGCACAGACATATAACCAAAATATAACCACACATAATATAACCATACGGCTAGGGCCGTAACACCCCCCCCCTTAAAGAAAACCTCCCCCCCCAAAAAGAAGTTTCTTAAGCTGGGGCATAAACACGAGAAAGGGCATCTGCCAAGACATTATCAACTCCTTTCTTGTGACGAATCTCTAAGTTGAAATCCTGTACCAGTAATGACCATCGCATGAGCCTTTGATTCGAATTTTTCATCTGTCTCAGAAAAACCAAAGGGTTATGATCAGTATAAACAACTACAGGCAATGGGCTAGATCCCACGTAAACCTCAAAAAATTGCAGATTAAGCAATAAAGAGAGAGCCTCTTTCTCAATAGTACTGTAATTACTCTGAGGTGCATTAAATTTCTTTGAGAAATAACAGTTTGGATGGTCAATACCTACGTCATCCTCCTGCAGCAGTACTGCTCCGGCTCCACTTCCACTCGCATCCACCTCCAACTTAAAAGGCATTTTGAAGTTTGGGGCAGCCAGGACAGGAGTGCTGCAAAGAAGAGCCTTACAGGACTCAAAAGCATGCTGGCAAGCAGGCGACCAAACATAAGGCTTTTTCACACTGGTCAAACTGGTAAGGGGAGCAACTACATCAGCGAAATTTTTACAGAAGGCACGATAGTAGCTCGACATTCCTAGAAAACGGCGGAGACTACGGCGTGACGTAGGTACAGGGTAGTCCACTATGGCCTTGACCTTGGCATCAATGGCCCGAACTTGACCCTGACCTACCTCTTTTCCCAAATACGTAACGGTGGCACGACCAAATTCACACTTTGACAAATTTAGAGTCAGATTAGCGCCCGCCAACCTGCCGAAGATTAAACCAAGAGTGTGCATGTGCTCAGGCCACGTATCAGAAAAAGCAACAACATCATCGAGGTACACCTCACAATTTTCCACCCCAGCTAACACATTGTGCATAAGCCGTTGGAACGTAGCAGGTGCATTACGGAGTCCGAATGGCATCACAGTATACTGATAGAGACCATCGGGGGTAACAAAGGCAGAGATATCTGAAGCACGAGCAGTTAAAGGGACCTGCCAGTACCCTTTAAGTAAATCAAGTTTTGTAACAAATTTAGCAGCACCAACACGGTCTACACAGTCCTCCATGCGAGGCAGAGGATACGAATCAGGTTTGGTAACATTATTTACCTTTCTGTAATCTGTGCAGAAGCGTTGACTGCCGTCAGATTTTGGCACGAGCAGACAAGGCGAACTCCATGCGCTAGAGCTGGGAATGGCAAGGCCATTATCTAGCAAATAATTAACCTCCTTCTTAAACAATGAGCGTTTAGTAGGATTTACCCGATAAGCATGTTGTTTAATGGGAGGATTCACACCTACTTCCACATCATGTGATAGGACAGTAGTGCGGGAAGGTATGTCTGAAAATAAAATGGGGTTATTTTCAATCAAACTAACTACGTCTGCTTGAGCCACAGAATCCAAGTGCTGCAAATAATCAGGCAGATTTTTCAGAATTTCAGAATTTTGCATCCGAGAGCCAGCCGAGCTCTTTGAACGCAAGCCATCACTCTCTGGGGAATATAGAGAAGGCACGACGGACACTACTGAGGCTACCGGGGTGGGTAGAACTGAAGGCGCAACACTCTCAGAACGATCAAAATAGGGTTTGAGCATATTAACATGGCACACTCTGGTTTTACTCCGGCGGTCTGGGGTCGCAACTACATAATCAGTATCACTAAGTTTTTTTTCTATGACATATGGGCCACAGAATTTAGCCTGAAGGGCCGAAGTGAGAAACGGGAGCAACATTAGCACCCTATCACCCACATTAAACTGGCGTGTCACCGATTTGCGATCAAAATGTTTTTTCATTTTCCCCTGGGACGCAGTCAATGCGCTGCGTGCGAGGTTACAGGCATTGTGCAGGCGGTCTCTGAATTTAGCTACATGATCCAACACATTTGAGGATGGAACAGTGGATTTCAATAGCAAGCGATCACGGAGCACCCGGAGAGGACCACGCACACTGTGCCCGAACACCAGCTCAGAAGGGCTAAAACCAAGTGACTCTTGTACACTTTCCCGCACGGCCATGAGCAGAAAAGGTAACCCCTCATCCCACGACTTGCCCGTCTCAGAACAGTACTTTTTCATCATTGACTTGAGCGTTTGATGGAACCGCTCAAGAGCGCCCTGAGATTCAGGATGATAAGCACTAGACTGTATGTGTTTAATGGACAAGGACGCGACAACCTGCGCGAAAACTTTAGAGGTGAAATTTGTTCCCCTGTCCGATTGAATGGACTTGGGTAAACCAAAAATAGAGAAAAAATTAACCAGAGCTTTTATTACAGTTTTGGCCTTTAATGTGCGCAATGGAATCGCCTCCGGATACCGAGTGGCAGCACACATTAAAGTCAACAAATACTGATGACCTGACTTCGTTTTGGGAAGTGGGCCAACACAGTCAATAATGATATGTTCGAAGGGCTCTCCCATCACCGGAATAGGTAATAAAGGAGCAGGAGGAATAACCTGGTTAGGCTTCCCCATCATTTGGCAAACATGACACGAACGGCAAAAATTTGACACATCAGATTTAAGCCCTGGCCAATAAAAATAACGCAAAATGCGGTGATACGTTTTACGAATACCTAAATGACCAGCCAAATTGTCATGTGCGAGACTAAGGACTTGAGAACGAAAAGGTTCAGGTACAACAACCTGCTGAACGGAGTTCCACCCGAGGTTGCCAGCGCCGGGCGGGAACCAATTGCGCAACAAAATGCCATCCACTACACTGTACGCACTCTGCGCATCCTGCGCATGAGCGGCCCCCCAGCAAACAGCGAGGGATGGGTCATTTTGCTGTGCCGAAACGAACGTGTCTTTATCGACATCAAACACAAATTCAGTCTTTATTGGCATCACATCAACCATCTTCTGCTTAACCATGGCGGCAGGAAGATTCACTGGTTGCTCAGAACACATAAAAGTGTCCTTCAAACTAATGTTCTCATCACAGCCCTTCCTTGCCTGTGCACGGGTCACAGCGCAGGCAGGGAACAATACCGAGGTGCCCATAGACTGATCCAAATCGATCACAGGATTCTCGACAATTTCCGGCGTTGGGAAAACTTTCTCCCCTGCCAAGTCATTGCCGAGAATTAACGAAACGCCGCCGACTGGTAACTGAGCGCGAGTACCCACCTGCACAAAACCGGAGACCAGGGGCGAACGCAAAAACACAGAGTGCAACGGAGCGCGTAATGAATTCATCTCCACCCCCAACAATAGAGCATCAGATCCACAAAAGGAATTATTCGAGAAAGGCAACACATCATATAACATGAGAGATTGTGACGCTCCCGTATCACGCAGGATTGTGATCGGTACCTGATCTTTATCCTGACCTGACAGGGACACTGAACCTTTCAAAAGGAAGGGTCCAAAACATTCCTCCATTTCATCTGACACAGGCGCCCCTGTGTCAGAGGAAAGTGGAGGAGGAATGGACCGAATGAACCCAACTGCTTTTGATTTTTTTGGACTCTGAGTTTCTTTTCGTTGTAGAGTGGGACATGCCGAAATGAGGTGACCCTTTTCATGACAATAGAAACAATCACGAGTCTCTGAACCAGAGACAACATTAGAACCAGAACGAGGCGGGCTTTTTGACACAGAAAACTTTTGATTCCCCCCCACTCTGCCGCCCATGGGATTGCGGCGTGCAGAGGGAGCAGAAAACACAGATCGGTGTGTCAAAATGAACTCATCGGCACACACCGCAGCTTTAACCACATTAAGTAGACAACTATACGCTCAGGTAGACAGGATTTAAATTCCTCTAATAATACCAAATCACGAAGCTGGTGAATAGTCAATACCTTGTTTGCAGTGCACCATTTGTCAAATAAGACACTTTTCTCCCTGGAAAATTCTACATAAGTCTGGTTGGCAGTTTTCTCACAGGACCTGAACCTTTGGCGGTACGCCTCCGGCACTAACTCATATGCCCTTAGTATGGTTTCTTTTACCACCTCATATTTGCGGCTCTCCTCAACAGTTAAGGCTGCACACACATCCCGAGCTTTTCCCACTAATTTGCACTGCAGTAATAAACTCCACATGTTCTTTGGCCACTTCACCGTGGTTGCAATGCGTTCAAAAGTGTCAAAGTACGAATCGAGTTCTGTCTCTTTAAAGTGCGGTACCAAAGGAATATGCTTACTGATGTTGAAATCCTGAGAGCATCCCGAAATCCTGGGCTGGGGGGCAGGTGACCTGTCGAGCTCTGCGGCCCTGATGCGGAGTTGCATCAGCTCAACCTCCTTGGTTTTTGTTGCGAGTTCCACCTCTCGGAGGCGGAGGGCCAGCCCTAGACTATGTGAGTCCCCCCCAGCATTGGTACGAGCTATAAGCGGATCTATCTCTGAGTCCTGAGGTGAGACACTAGCCTCTCCTTCCTCAAGCTCAGTGAGCGCAGGGGAGCCTGTGTCAGCAGTCGCCTCCACATTCTCACCCGAACGCCCAGCCATATTCTCCGCCAGCCCGATGCTTACACGCTCTATGATCCCTTTTTCAGTAAGTTTTTCCTCTATATGAGACCTTAGTTCGGCCTTATTGGTACCCGATGGGACAGAAATTTTGAAGACTTTAGCAATCAAATTTAACTCAATTTTAGTGCATTTATCTAATTTGTCTAGAGTGGGAGAAGTTGGGAAAGTTAATGCAACCTCATCTGGTTCTACCGGACATTACAATTAATCAAATACTCTACCTAACCTGCCAACCAAAACAGACAACTGGAGCAAAGTTTTGACTACTCACCAGATCGAACGAAACCCAGAAGGACCTAACCAAACCCATGCAACCTGTTAAACGAACGAATTAAACCAAATTCAAATAATCCTCAAAAAAAGGAATACGTTTTCAGGGGTAAACTTTTGAACCAAGCCGAGTCCCCAAATTATGTTATAATTTGGATCGATATTTTTTATAATTTGGAACGGACGAGCCCCCAAATTATGTTACGACCCCCTGTCTAGGGTAGGGGAGGTGACATAATAATGGAGGACAAAGTCGCTTTCACAAATGAATTGTTTTTATTTCCTTTTTTTATGCAGAGATTTCAAACTCTTTTTGTCTTTTTTCACCAGTGCCAAAGAACTTCAGGGTGCCGGTTTACATTTGTAAAAAGGCTGCCTAATAAAGAAAATTACCCCTAACCTAAACCTAACAAAAGAAAAATATACATTTACTAAACTTACTTACCTAACTAAAGAATATACAAAAACAAAGTGGTTTAACCAACAAAAAGACCAAACACCCCTACAAGGCGAGTGAATAACTAAATACAAGAAATAATGGAAGTGGACAAATAGTTACAAGATAATGCTTAACTCAAAATAATACTGGGCAAAAAGCAACAAGTTTAACTATAATTAAATTATAGATTAAACTAAGAAACTGAAAAGTATAACTGAAGGGCAAACAAAAGTAGCTAAAGAACAAACAAAATAACTGATTGAATCAAAAGTCACTGATGGACAAATGAACAAACAGAAGGCAAAGAAACAGAAACAAAACAAAACAGAACAGATCAGACCAGGCTACATGGGTTCGGGGAGACAGAGGGATTGAATCTCTGCAGCTCTTTCAAGTGAGAGCAACCAGTCCCCATGACAGACAGAGCAGAATGAGCTTTTGTAGGTGAGCTTCAGAGAACAGCCAGCCCTGGCTAGGGCGGAGACAAAGGGCGACGAATGGGAGCAGGAGAACAGGGCCAGAGGCTGGACCTGTCAATCTGGACAGCTGGAAGGCAATCACTCACTCACTCATACCAGCACCACACCCAGACTCAGACTCACAGCTTCCACCACCACTCATGACCTTATATGGAACACAGAAAGACAACAATATAACACAAGCCACACATAGCACAGACATATAACCAAAATATAACCACACATAATATAACCATACGGCTAGGGCCGTAACATCCACTGATCTCACTCAACCCAGATTCAGCACAAGCGGGGTTAAATTCATTCTACTGCTAATATGCCACCAAAATGTGGAATTGATGATGAATTGAGTACAAAGAAAGGACCCCAATGGAAACAAGCCATATAGTGCTTTCTTGGGTTTAAAATCCTCTTAACAGACCTTGTATTGAACTGTGCTTGTCTTTGCAAACTGTTAATAAAGTATTCAATCAATCAATCAATCAATCAATCAATCAATCAATCAATCAATTAAGCCCTACCAAGAGTGTGATTCCTTACTCTCCTTCAAAACCACCATAAAAGAGCATCTGCCTGCAAATGGTAACTGGTCTGGTCCTATTAACGTCTAAGCTTAACACCAGGAAATGCAAACTGTTAATAAAGTATTAAATCAATCAAAAAAAACCTGGTTGGCAGTGGTTGCTTATTTCTCATGCAATCTGGCAACACTGCCCGCTTGTCCAATCGCTGCCAGACGAGCCGCACTTCATCTAATTCTCACACAGATGCAACATCAGCAGCAGTCCGTTTATTTCCTCTTCTGTAAGTCGTAGTTTTGGTGGCAACATAACTTAATACCACTCATTAAAAAACCCTTCAACCCTCGTCAAAGTCTACATCTGGTGAGTATGAATTAATAGGCGTGGGTGGCTGGCTGCGCGTTTCCTATATTCGATTTTTCCCTGTAAATATAAATATTATGCTTATGCAACAGCATCATCACGTTCCATCCTGTCTGTCTCCATGCAGTGTTGCCATGTCCGCTTATTAGACGCGACTTTGGGGCTTGTTTTTGTCGCGTACACGTAAATTATTGGTTGTTGCGGCTATTTTTTTGGGCTTGTTTCTAAAGTGTAGTTGCTTATTTGGGGCTTGTTTCCTATTGTTGTTTAAACCAGTGGTTCTCACATATTTTCATGTCAAGGACCCCCAGATTAATATGTAATCGTCCGCACATCCATCCCCAATTCCCCATCTAAAAAGATTTTGTAACAGGGACACCAGCCCCCCATGCAAGATTTTGTGTTCATTTATTCCACATTTCCCCTTCTTTTTTTCCCTCCCATGATTTTATTTAAATAGCAGCTCTACAAGCTCTATTTTCAAATGGCGCTCAGGTGGCCTATAATAGTCGCTTCTTTTGGGCTTGTTTTCATAGACCTGGTTGCTTATTTTCCTCGCTGAATCTGGCAACACTGTCTCCAAGCCCAGGCAAAGCAGCAGCACTGCAATTAATGCAGACGTGCTTTTGTAACCGTATGGTCTTGACAAAGGATCTGATATAATAACAAAATATATGTCGTTTTTTTTTTTTTTTTATAATATATATATAAAAATCTAATGTAAAAAAATATAAAATATATATTAAAAAAATATATATAAAAATATATGTCGTTTTTTATTTGTTTTTTATTTTCTATAGATTTTTTTTGCAGACAATATTATTAGCAGCCAAACCAACCATGACGGAGGCTGAGAGCTCAGATTATCCGGTGAAGCGCATCATCAGGTCCAGCATCAGCAACGGGAATAGTAAGGTTGTTTCAGAGCCGACGACACAGACAGAAGATGATGCCTTTGACCACGCATACCAGGAGAAAGAAGGCCCCAAACCTCAACGCATCATGGTCTGGAAGAATGTCATCCTAATGACTTTATTGCACGTAGGAGCTGCCTATGGCGTTTCACAAGTCCCTGCAGCAGCTCCATTGACCTTGGTTTGGTGTAAGTATTGAGTAAAGTAGTGGTTCTCAAAGTGGGGTCCGGGGACCCCCAGGGATACTTGAGGGGGTTCTAGGGGGTCCCCAGCTAAATGATAGATTAGGAACCAAATGGACCCTTATGGGTCTGTAACTCTGAGAGTGTACAAATGGAACCAAATGGACCCTGACGGGTCCATTTGGTTCCATTTATACACTCTCAGAGTTAAGTTAACATTGATTTTACAACATGAATTGGGGTCCCGAGATAGAAATGCCATTAAATGTGGTTCCGTAGCCCTAATGCATGTCAAACTGGGGGCCCTTAAAATGTATCTTTTCAAATGGGGGTCCGCGGGCTAATAAGTGTCCATTTGGGGGTCCTTGACATGAAAAAGTTTGAGAACCACTGAATGGTTCTCAACCTTTTCAGGCCACACCACCCCCCAAAATAATCATATTCTACAAGCTCACTCACAACGCCAACGCATATCTTTAAGTCTGTGTGTGCAGATGTGGTCGAATAACGTCGAGGAGGGGTTAAATAATATTTTAGAAGCCATAAAGTCACAGCTCTAACGTTATGTCATAATATGGCTTCAAAAGACACCAGCCCACTTTCTACCAGGTGGTTATAGGCTAATCGTGAAGAGTGGTTTGCCTGCATTTTGCCGTGAGGCGTAAAATTTCCATAGGACGTGGTTAACTCGACTATTATGGTCAAATCTGACACAAGTTTGTTTCTTAGTAGACTGACAGCAAATGGGGAGAGAGATGGGTAGTGACACGCAGCTCAGGTCTTCGGGAACGGGATCGAACCTGCGACACGCTGTCAGGCTGGCATTGCAGCCTATAGGGTGCCTGGACCGCCACGCTGCGGACCAGGCCTAAATCTGACACGAGTTTGATCAGAGTCCTGGCCTGAAGACAAGCCAATTTTGAATCCTATCATGGTGCCTCCCACTGGTGGCACTATGATACTTTTACAAACTGATCCTAGCATCTGCCTCAAATTTGGCCAGCAAAGCCTTTAAGACCTCTATGATGTGACATTGTGAAGGGCTTGAGTTTTCGTGGAATGGTATCGTGGTGACACGGCAAATTTGCATGCTCATTGTACTGTAATGTGGATATCCGCAACATCAAAACAACACGCCTGTTAATTACAGCTTGTTATAGACATTATTGTGCACTTCACGACACTGAAACAGGAACTTGGCTGTTCCTATTTAAGCGTCCAGTTGTTGTTTTACCAATGACTGGTGATTTCTGATATTCTTATTTAGCTGCTGCTCAGAGGTATCTTTGTCTATTTCTGCCCTTTCAGGTGTCATGTCTGATTGAACCGTTATACAGGATTTTGTTCTCCATGTACAAAACATTACTTTTTTTTAAAGTAGAATTCACATCCACCTACAGTACGTGTGGTTCTTAGGACACGGCAGTCTGCTCCTTTGTGCAGAATCCCAAGAGTGTGAGGGTTTGGAATCATGTAAAGTCACGCCGGCTGCCACATGTCCCAACGTGCGAGAACGCTGCGAAGGTCCGAGGGCTCGATCACCACCGCTTTCAGCTAGAATTGAACCTTAGAATGGCTGTATCCATGGTTATACCCATGTGTCCTAGGACCGAGCACCGACATTATCACAGTTTAACCCAAGACCGGGAAAGCCTATACGTTGTTATACCTTTAAAACCGGGAAATGACATTTTCGATGTTGCTTTGTATATGTATTTTGAATAAAAGATTTAAGATTTTCAGAAAACCTAGGTTAGGATTTAGAAGGCATTTTTAAAATCGGCCTCAGATCTAAATGGGTTAATGACACAAGATGCCCCCCCTTAACTCATGTAATTACTCAATTACATTCACCGGCTTCGAACTCATTTGTGAATAGTCTGGAGTAATTGATACTATTTCCCTTTTCACTGATCGCTGGTTGAAAAGCATCGCTCCAATTAGTTCCTTGTACACCCAGATGTCGACTTTAGTAGTCATGTGTTGACGCCCCCACAAATTCATTTTTGCACAGTGAGTCATCCAAGTACAATAAACGATTCATGCCATGGGGTGTGAATGTGCGAGAAAGTTATTATAGTGTTGTTTGATGACGAACTCCTTTGTTTCTCCCGCAGCTGTGTTTTGCTTTTTGGTAAGTGCTTTAGGAGTGACGGCAGGAGCTCATCGACTGTGGAGCCACAGATCTTATAAGGCCTCAGTGCCCCTAAGAATCTTCCTTGCTCTTGCTAACTCCATGGCCTTCCAGGTAACTGCAGAGCGTTAAAGGGATGTTTCACTTTCAAACATGTCTTTTTTTTTTGGTAAATTCATTTTTTTCATTTTCCCAGAAAATGATATAAAATTTATAATATATAAAATGAATGAAAAAAGTAATTGAAAAAACACAAATGTCAGTCACCAGAACCAAGGACGGGTGTTTTCGATGAATCTATCATGGTTAAAATGGAGTTTGAAGTTTCAATGGGTTTATATAGGAAGGGGGCGTGTCTGATAAATTGAATATCAAATATCTAAATACTGAATCAAGCAACTTAAAAACTGTATGCCCACAAAAGCCTGAGTAGACGTTTAAATGACCCCAAACACGTTAAAAGTGAAATATCCCTTTAAGGTCACAGACAGTCATAACATGCACACACGCACAGTTGGAAGTAACAGTATAATGGCAGTTATCATAACAGCGTAAGTACCATCTTGACTGCACAGTGTATGTAATCTTTGTCTTTGCATCAACCCACAGAATGATATCTTTGAATGGGCTCGAGACCACAGGGTTCACCACAAATATTCAGAGACCGATGCTGACCCTCACAACGCCACCCGGGGCTTCTTTTATGCCCACATTGGCTGGTTGTTGGTGCGCAAGCATCCCGACGTCATTGAAAAGGGAAAAAAGTTGGAGCTCAGCGACCTAAAGGCTGACAAAGTTGTGATGTTTCAAAGGAAGTAAGTGCATTTAAATCAGTCAAGTGGAAGTATTTAAGTCTAAACGGCTTCAATCTGTTTTTAGCATTCCTTCCTTTTCTTTTTGTAGCGTTGTTGATTTAACCTGTTTTGTATTAGAAAATGTAAAGGGTTAAGAAAATGGGAAGGGGCCCATTGGTAGATTGACATAGAAGAATACCAGTTGTAAAGTGTATGCCATTCACTTACATCAGAGCTTAAATACAAGCACATTATATGTACACTGTCAGTCCTGAGGGAATTAAACTAAAACAAATTCCACTTAGGAAAATAATAAGTACATGGGTTTGAACTCCATCCGTTTCCCCTCTATAGGTATTACAAGCCGTCTGTGTTGCTCCTGTGCTTTGGCCTCCCCATGTTCGTGCCTTGGTACCTGTGGGGAGAGACACTATGGGTGGCATACTTCGTCCCAGCTCTGCTGAGGTACACCTTGGTTCTGAACGCCACCTGGCTGGTCAACAGCGCTGCTCACATGTGGGGGAACAGACCCTATGACCAAAACATCAACCCCAGGGAGAACAAGTTTGTCGCGTTCAGCGCCATAGGTATGAACGTTCACCACTCAAGCCCTAGTTCATTCTTAACCCATAGAGCCCGGGAAAGCATCATTTGTGTCATTTTAAGATTTCTTCGGCTATTCAAAAATAGCAGATCTACAAGCTCATAGCGCGGCACTCTCTGTGCCGCGCTATGAGCTTGTAGATCTGCTATCTTTGAAAAATCGTCAAAATGTGTGCAAATCTTGGAATACACATATATTTTTAAAGCGAACATTTGTAAAATATTTAGTTCCAGGGACGCCAGAATCAAAGATTGGAGTTACAAATGCCCACTTAAAAAAAATAATCTAAAAAAGTAGATCTACAAGCTCATAGTGCGGCACTCGGTGCCACGCTATGAGCCAGGTTGAAAGTGATTAAGTTACAGTCTATAGTATAGAGACAATTAAACAATGATTACTATAGGCCCCTTTTGTTCTTACGTCATGAATGATTGAGGCAAAACAAAGGAATATTGGATTGGAGGCAAACATGTATCACCTCAGAAAGGTAGTAAAGTTATTTGGTAGTAGGTTAGGTACTCGCCATCTTTAACGTGTCATCTGGCTGTGTTGTTGGGTTCCAAAATTAAAGGAGTAAATGGCTCCATCTTGAGAAATTATCACATATAAACTCACGTCACCAGGCTTTGGAAAGCCTGGTTTATGTTCCAAACAAACCAGTCTGATGCGGTCTAGAGCCCGCCTACCAGCCTGTAATTTGCAGACAGACATAAAGGCACATAACGTTTCCATATCTGCTCTAGACCCAGACCGGATCTGTAATCTACAAAGCGAATTGAGCCAAGTGTAACCGCATAACAGCTGCCACTGCTGGTCAAATAAATTGAAGACAACTAATGGTTAAATATAAAGATATAAAACAAAAGGATTGGACATGAGGCGGTGCTTGTGTTTCTAGCACACACTTCAAATCAGGTAAGGTTTACATAAAAGTATTGTATGTTGTAGGTATGGAATGGATATAAGGTTTGTCATGCCTATTCATCAGAAGTTGATTGGGTAACTAAGGAATATAGGTGTTTTCTCTCAGAACTCAGCCAAGTAGCGCATGATGTGTGTCAGGTGTGTGTTCAAGAAGGTACAGTAACAAGATACAATAGGTGGGCACCTCAGTGTTAAATTGGCTTTTTTTTCTCCAAAATGTAAAGAATATATATATTTGGAAAATGTTTTTAAGCAAATTAAAGTATACATGATTAGAACAAGCTTAAACATTCGACAATTAAGGTCCAATATTTCTACAATTGCTACAAATTGCTACACAACCTGTATATCCAGTCATTTTGGGGCATAAACAAGAAGTTGAAGGGTACATGTTGTACATGTATACTTTACATTACTAAGACCAATTAACATTAACATTTTGGACAAAATTGCCGATTTTACATCGAGGTGCCCAGATGTCCCTAGTGCCCACCCATCCTGTATCCGTGTTGGTATCCATGTGTTGATTGTCTAACGTGTACAGCTAATGTTTTGCCTCCACTTAGGCTGCGGCCACTGAAAATGGAAGTGCTGTCGTAAAAAACAACATTCATTATGCTTGAATAACGATTAAAGCTTCAGAGCCACCTTAGGGGGGTCTCATTAGTGTTCATTTAACTCTGAGAGTGTACAAATGGAACCAAATGGACCCGTTCCATTTGTACACTCTCAGAGTTACAGAGACAGATAAGGGTCAATTGGGTTCCTAACTATTAATTTGGCTGAGGACCCCCTGGAACCCCCTCAAGGACCAATGTTGGTCCCCGGACCACTGGTTGAAAACCACTGGTATAGAGTTATATGGTGCAAGCAAGCATACATACCTCAGTCCTCAGGCGCAGGTGTGCCTACTTTACTGTTAGCCTACTATCTCCTTCTCTGAGCCTGTGAAGCAAATACACAAACTAATCATTAATAGGAGGCTGAAGAGAAGATTGTACTGAATTATATGTAGACTCAAAGACAAACACTTGTATGCCAATAGCTTACAGAGTGGCTATTCGGCTAGTTTGAAATAATAATATTAATAATATAGCTGCAAGCAGCAATGAGCGGTTTCGAGAAAACTGGCAGACTGGCAGACTGGCAGACTGGCAGACTGGCAGACTGGCAGACTGTGACAGAGTGGCAGACTGGCAGACTGTGACAGACTGGCAGACTGGCAGACTGTGACAGAGTGGCAGACTGGCAGACTGTGACAGAGTGGCGGACTGGCAAACTGGCAGACTGTGAGAGAGTGGCAGACTGGCAGACTGTGACAGACTGTGGCAGACTGGCAGACTGGCAGACAGACAGACTGTGGCAGACTGGCAGACAGACAGACAGTGACAGAGTGGCAGACTGGCAGACTGGCAGACTGTGACAGACTGGCAGACTGGCAGACTGTGACAGAGTGGCAGACTGTGACAGAGTGGCAGACTGGCAGACAGACAGACTGTGACAGAGTGGCAGACTGGCAGACTGGCAGACAGACAGACAGACAGACAGTGACAGAGTGGCAGACTGGCTGACTGTGTGAGAGAGAGTGAGAGAGAGAGAGAGAGAGAGAGAGAGAGAGAGAGAGAGAGAGAGAGAGAGAGAGAGAGAGAAAAAAGAAAGAGAGAGAGAGAGGGAGAGAGAGAGAGAGAGAGAGGGAGAGAGAGAGAGAGAGAGAGAGAGAGGCAGTGAGAAAGAGAGGCAGTAAGAGAGAGAGCGAGAGAGAAGAAGTGAACATGCATTCATTAACAAAGTCATGATTTTTGTTCAGTAAATTATATTTGGACCGGTTAAATTGGGGTTTGAACCAGGGACCTATAGACTTGTGGGTAGACAGTGTAAAGGATAAGGATAATTCCAGGTCCGTTCATGAAAGTCCTTGCCGTCTTGTTTCCAATGAGGGCCTGTGAGCAATTAGGGGTTAAGAGTCTTGCTCAGGGACAAATTTCATTTCATCGACACATTTGCTGGCCTGGAATCGTACCTGGGGCAACCAGGGCCTCTGGCTCCCTAGGTGGGCTCACTAACCACTCAGCTATGGCCACAGTACAGACTGAGCCATTGGATAGACAGAATTGGATTTCATATGTGGCAAGTTATCATACAGCATGGGTTGCTTATTATATACATATACAAGCTCATAACGCGTCACATTGTAGATCGGCTGTATGTGGTTACTGTAGGTGTTGTATTAATAATTACATCTGCAAAGTAACAAGTAACTAAAGCTGTCATCTGCTGTAATTGTAGTAGAGTAGAGTAGTAAAGTAAAAGTACCTAAAAATTGTACTATGCATGTGGCAGGTGTGATTGGTGATGAGTGAGAGCAGGTGAGAGGGGTGGATCCAATCCATGGGAATAGGGGGAATTCCAAATGATGATCACCTCAACGCATTGTTGGGGACAGGGATCGAACCAGCGACCTATGGATTCACAGGCTGCCTCTCTTCTCATTGAGCTAAAGATATGGCCTCCCTGATGGTGTCTGTTGATATCTATAGGTTTTTCCGTCCTATAGGTTCTTCCGGTGTGAGATTGTAGATCAGCTATTTTCACAAGAAAGTATGTCATACATAAAAAACAACTACTCTCAAAAGCATTTCATGTTATTGTTTAAAAATTGCACATGTCTGAATTAACAGGGTCATGTTTTGTACAATGCAATTTAAATGTAAACTGTGACGAGTGGGGTTTGAACCGTGGACCTTTGGCACATGAGACTAACACTGTATTGATCAAGCTATTCAATCCACAGCCTTGGTCAGTGAGAAGGGAGAATCCAACAAAACAAAACAAAACAAAAGAGGGAATGAAGTACATCATACATTGAAAACAACTACTCTCAATAAGCGTTTCATTTAACAATTGCATGTTTATTCATTGATACAGTCATGTTGTGTGCAATGCAATTGAGTTGAGGTCTGCATGAGGTGAGATTTGAACCGGCGACCCTCTGGTATCAAGGCAGATGATTAAGCCATTGGGCCAACAGACCCGAACTGATGAAAAGGGAGTTCACACACATGACACACTTTCACGCAAATTGCTCAGAAATAGTGGATTTAAATGTTTTTCAAACTGCTCAAAATTGCAGACAATCTAAGGGCGGAGTTTACTGGTTAACAATTGCACATGTATTCATTGATACAGTCATGTTGTGTGCAATGCAATTATAATGAATTCTACATGACGTGGGATTCGAACCAGGAACCCTGTGGTTTCAAGGCAGATGATTAAGCCATTGGGCCAACAGACCTGTACTAGTGAAAAGGGAGTTTACACACATGACACACTTTCACGCAAATTGCTCAGAAATCCTTGGTTTAAATGTTTTTCAAACTGCTCAATATATTTCGGAATGGAAACTAGTGGAAAATAGTCGATCTACAAGCTCACAACGCGTTGCTATCTAAAAAGGTGTGAGATTGTAGATCGGCTATTTTCACAAGAAAGTATGTCATACATAAAAAAAAACTACTCTCAAAAGCATTTCGTGTTATTGTCTAAACATTGCACATGTCTGAATTAACAGGGTCATGTTTTGTACAATGCAATTTAAATGTGAACTGTAATAAGTGGGATTCGAACCAGGGACCTTTGGCACATGAGACTCACACTCTACTGGTGGAGCTATCCAATACACAGCCTTAGACAGTGAAAAGGGAGAATCCAACAAAACAAAACAAAAGCGCGAATGAAGTACGTCATACATTGAAAATAACTACTTTCAAGTATGCATTTCTCGTCATCTTTAACAATTGCACATGTATTCATTGATATAGTCATGTTGTATTGCAGTGCAATTATAATTAAGTCTACCTGAGGTGGGATTCGAACCAGCTACCCTATGGTTTCAAGGCAGATGATTAAGCGATCAAGCTATTGAACCAACACACCTGAACCTGTGAAAAAGGGCCTCAAACATGTATTTGACACAGTTTCATGCAAATTGCTCAGAAATCCTGGATTTAAATGTTTTTCAAACTGCTCAAAATTGCAGACAATCTAAGGGCAGAGCTTACTGGTCAAAGTGATACATGTGTTCCTCATGAGTCAAGGCACATGTGTAAGCAGGTTTAACGGCTGTCGGCCAAACGAGGCATGACTTTTGCCTGTTTAAAGTTTGCATTTTCAAAAAATTGCTATAGCGCCCCCCTTTGACCAATTGGAGTAAGATTGGTTTCAGTGATACTTGGAAGGACCCTCTACAATATTGCAAAGTGTCAAACAAATGTGAGTCTGCATGTATGTGTTAGGGGCAGATGAAAAATTAAAATAAAGCTGCAATTTTCATTGGCTTATAAAAGCGTAACGTTTTCACTTATGGAAAATCCGCTTGGTTACGTCTGTCGGCATTGGTCCAAAGTTCATGTGTAGACAGTTTCGTACAGATTGCTCAAAAATCCCAGGAGGAGTTAGATTTTTACTGCTTTTTACTGCTTTTCATAGAATTCGAAATGGTGGGAGATCTAAAGATCAGAGGTCAAAAGTCAAACAGTGAAAGTTGTTAGGCATGAGGAGACGCATGTGTGTATCAAAGTTTCATGGCTTTAGGTGAAACAGGGCATGAGCTGTACCTGTTCAAAGTTGGCATTTTCAATTGAGTGCTACAGCGCCACCCTTTGGCCAATGGTTGTGAGTTTCGGGTTTTCGCCGTTTGGCATAGCCCTCTACCATATTGCCGAATTTCATAAAAAGTGACCAGGCGGTTAGGCCAGAACTGGCAAAAACGGCGGAAGAATAATAATAGTGAAAGTGTAGAGATGTAATAGCTTTCGAAGCCTGATGGCTCTCGAAACCTAAAAACAACTACTCTCAAAAGCATTTCGTGTTATTGTCTAAACATTGCACATGTCTGAATTAACAGGCTCATGTTTTGTGCAATGCAATTTAAATGTGAACTGTAATAAGTGGGATTCGAACCAGGGACCTTTGGCACATGAGACTCACACTCTACTAGTGGAGCTATCCAATACACAGCCTTAGACAGTGAAAAGGGAGAATCCAACAAAACAAAACAAAAGCGCGAATGAAGTACGTCATACATTGAAAATAACTACTTTCAAGTATTCATTTCTCGTCATCTTTAACAATTGCACATGTATTCATTGATATAGTCATGTTGTGTGCAATGCAATTATAATTAAGTCTACCTGAGGTGGGATTCGAACCGGCTACCCTATGGTTTCAAGGCAGATGATTAAGCGATCAAGCTATTGAACCAACACACCTGAACCTGTGAAAAAGGGCCTCAAACATGTATTTGACACAGTTTCATGCAAATTGCTCAGAAATCCTGGATTTAAATGTTTTTCAAACTGCTCAAAATTGCAGACAATCTAAGGGCAGAGCTTACTGGTCAAAGTGATACATGTGTTCCTCATGAGTCAAGGCACATGTGTAAGCAGGTTTAACGGCTGTCGGACAAACGAGGCATGACTTTTGCCTGTTTAAAGTTTGCATTTTCAAAAAATTGCTATAGCGCCCCCCTTTGACCAATTGGAGTAAGATTGGTTTCAGTGATACTTGGAAGGACCCTCTACAATATTGCAAAGTGTCAAACAAATGTGAGTCTGCATGTATGTGTTAGGGGCAGATGAATAATTTAAAAAAAGCTGCAATTTTCATTGGCTTATAAAAGCTTAACGTTTTCACTTATGGAAAATCCGCTTGGTTACGTCTGTCGGCATTGGTCCAAAGTTCATGTGTAGACAGTTTCGTACAGATTGCTCAAAAATCCCAGGAGGAGTTAGATTTTTACTGCTTTTTACTGCTTTTCATAGAATTCGAAATGGTGGGAGATCTAAAGGTCAGAGGTCAAAAGTCAAACAGTGAAAGTTGTTAGGCATGAGGAGACGCATGTGTGTATCAAAGTTTCATGGCTTTAGGTGAAACAGGGCATGAGCTGTACCTGTTCAAAGTTGGCATTTTCAATTGAGTGCTACAGCGCCACCCTTTGGCCAATGGTTGTGAGTTTCGGGTTTTCGCCGTTTGGCATAGCCCTCTACCATATTGCCGAATTTCATAAAAAGTGACCAGGCGGTTAGGCCAGAACTGGCAAAAACGGCGGAAGAATAATAATAGTGAAAGTGTAGAGATGTAATAGCTTTCGAAGCCTGATGGCTCTCGAAACCTAAAAACAACTACTCTCAAAAGCATTTCGTGTTATTGTCTAAACATTGCACATGTCTGAATTAACAGGGTCATGTTTTGTGCAATGCAATTTAAATGTGAACTGTAATAAGTGGGATTTGAACCAGGGACCTTTGGCACATGAGACTCACACTCTACTAGTGGAGCTATCCAATACACAGCCTTAGACAGTGAAAAGGGAGAATCCAACAAAACAAAACAAAAGCGCGAATGAAGTACGTCATACATTGAAAATAACTACTTTCAAGTATTCATTTCTCGTCATCTTTAACAATTGCACATGTATTCATTGATATAGTCATGTTGTGTGCAATGCAATTATAATTAAGTCTACCTGAGGTGGGATTCGAACCGGCTACCCTATGGTTTCAAGGCAGATGATTAAGCGATCAAGCTATTGAACCAACACACCTGAACTTGTGAAAAAGGGCCTCAAACATGTATTTGACACAGTTTCATGCAAATTGCTCAGAAATCCTGGATTTAAATGTTTTTCAAACTGCTCAAAATTGCAGACAATCTAAGGGCAGAGCTTACTGGTCAAAGTGATACATGTGTTCCTCATGAGTCAAGGCACATGTGTAAGCAGGTTTAACGGCTGTCGGACAAACGAGGCATGACTTTTGCCTGTTTAAAGTTTGCATTTTCAAAAAATTGCTATAGCGCCCCCCTTTGACCAATTGGAGTAAGATTGGTTTCAGTGATACTTGGAAGGACCCTCTACAATATTGCAAAGTGTCAAACAAATGTGAGTCTGCATGTATGTGTTAGGGGCAGATGAATAATTTAAAAAAAGCTGCAATTTTCATTGGCTTATAAAAGCTTAACGTTTTCACTTATGGAAAATCCGCTTGGTTACGTCTGTCGGCATTGGTCCAAAGTTCATGTGTATACAGTTTCGTACAGATTGCTCATAAATCCCAGGAGGAGTAGGCTTTTTACTGCTTTTTACTGCTTTTCATAGAATTCGAAATGGTGGGAGATCTAAAGGTCAGAGGTCAAAAGTCAAACAGTGAAAGTTGTTAGGCATGAGGAGACGCATGTGTGTATCGAAGTTTCATGGCTGTAGGTCGAACAGGGCATGAGCTGTACCTGTTCAAAGTTGGCATTTTCAATTGAGTGCTACAGCGCCACCCTTTGGCCAATGGTTGTGAGTTTCGGGTTTTCGCCGTTTGGCATAGCCCTCTACCATATTGCTGAATTTCATAAGAAGTGACCAGGCGGTTAGGCCAGAACTGGCAAAAACGGCGGAAGAATAATAATAATAAATATAGCTGCAAGCAGCAATGAGCGGTTTCGAGAATAATGGCAGACTGGCAGACTGTGACAAGAGTGGCAGACTGGCAGACTGGCAGACTTTGACAGAGTGGCAGACTGGCAGACAGGCAGACTTTGACAGAGTGGCAGACTGGCAGACTGTGACAGAGTGGCAGACTGGCAGACTGTGACAGACTGTGGCAGACTGGCAGACTGGCAGACAGACAGACTGTGGCAGACTGGCAGACTGGCAGACAGACAGACAGACAGTGACAGAGTGGCAGACTGGCAGACTGTGACAGACTGGAAGACTGGCAGACTGTGACAGAGTGGCAGACAGACAAACAGACAGACTGTGACAGAGTGGCAGAGTGGCAGACTGGCAGACAGACAGACAGTGACAGAGTGGCAGACTGGCAGACAGACAGATTGTGGCAGACTGGCAGACTGGCAGACAGACAGACAGTGACAGAGTGGCAGACTGGCAGACAGACAGACAGACTGTGACAGAGTGGCAGACTGGCAGACAGACAGACAGACAGACAGTGACAGAGTGGCAGACTGGCAGACAGACAGACAGTGACAGAGTGGCAGACAGGCAGACAGACAGACTGTGACAGAGTGACAGAGTGACAGAGTGGCAGACTGGCAGACTGGCAGACAGACAGACAGACAGACAGACAGTGACAGAGTGGCAGACTGGCAGACAGACAGACAGACAGTGACAGAGTGGCAGACAGGCAGACAGACAGACTGTGACAGAGTGAGAGAGAGAGAGAGAGAGAGAGAGAGAGAGAGAGAGAGAGAGAGAGAGAGAGAGAGAGAGAGAGCAAAGTGCACATGTCTGAATTAACAGGGTCATGTTTTGCATAATGCAATTTAAATGTAAACTGTGACAAGTGGGGTTTGAGCCGTGGACCTCTCAATAACCTCTCAATCAATAAGCGTTTCATTTAACAATTGCATGTTTATTCATTGATACAGTCATGTTGTGTGTAATGCAATTGAGTTGAGGTCTGCATGAGGTGAGATTTGATCCGGCGACGCTCTGGTATCAAGGCAGATGATTAAGCCATTGGGCCAACATACCCGAACTGATGAAAAGGGAGTTCACACACATGACACACTTTCACGCAAATTGCTCAGAAATACTGGATTTAAATGTTTTTCAAACTGCTCAAAATTGCAGACAATCTAAGGGCGGAGTTTACTGGTTAACAATTGCACATGCATTCATTGATACAGTCATGTTGTGTGCAATGCAATTATAATGAATTCTACATGACGTGGGATTCGAACCAGGAACCCTGTGGTTTCAAGGCAGATGATGAAGCCATTGGGCCAACAGACCTGTACTAGTGAAAAGCGAGTTCACACACATGACACACTTTCACGCAAATTGCTCAGAAATCCTTGGTTTAAATGTTTTTCAAACTGCTCAATATATTTCGGAATGGAAACTAGTGGAAAATAGTCGATCTACAAGCTCACAACGCGTTGCTATCTAAAAAGGTGTGAGATTGTAGATCGGCTATTTTCACAAGAAAGTATGTCATACATAAAAAAAAAACTACTCTCAAAAGCATTTTGTGTTATTGTCTAAACATTGCACTTGTCTGAATTAACAGGGTCATGTTTTTTACAATGCAATTTAAATGTGAACTGTAATAAGTGGGATTCGAACCAGGGACCTTCGGCACATGAGACTCACACTCTACTGGTAGAGCTATCCAATACACAGCCTTAGACAGTGAAAAGGGAGAATCCAACAAAACAAAACAAAAGCGCAAATGAAGTACGTCATACATTGAAAATAACTACTTTCAAGTATGCATTTCTCGTCATCTTTAACAATTGCACATGTATTCATTGATATAGTCATGTTGTGCGCAATGCAATTATAATTAAGTCTACCTGAGGTGGGATTCGAACCGGCTACCCTATGGTTTCAAGGCAGATGATTAAGCGATCAAGCTATTGAACCAACACACCTGAACCTGTGAAAAAGGGCCTCAAACATGTATTTGACACAGTTTCATGCAAATTGCTCAGAAATCCTGGATTTAAATGTTTTTCAAACTGCTCAAAATTGCAGACAATCTAAGGGCAGAGCTTACTGGTCAAAGTGATACATGTGTTCCTCATGAGTCAAGGCACATGTGTAAGCAGGTTTAACGGCTGTCGGCCAAACGAGGCATGACTTTTGCCTGTTTAAAGTTTGCATTTTCAAAAAATTGCTATAGCGCCCCCCTTTGACCAATTGGAGTAAGATTGGTTTCAGTGATACTTGGAAGGACCCTCTACAATATTGCAAAGTGTCAAACAAATGTGAGTCTGCATGTATGTGTTAGGGGCAGATGAATAATTTAAAAAAAGCTGCAATTTTCATTGGCTTATAAAAGCTTAACGTTTTCACTTATGGAAAATCCGCTTGGTTACGTCTGTCGGCATTGGTCCAAAGTTCATGTGTATACAGTTTCGTACAGATTGCTCATAAATCCCAGGAGGAGTAGGCTTTTTACTGCTTTTTACTGCTTTTCATAGAATTCGAAATGGTGGGAGATCTAAAGGTCAGAGGTCAAAAGTCAAACAGTGAAAGTTGTTAGGCATGAGGAGACGCATGTGTGTATCGAAGTTTCATGGCTGTAGGTCGAACAGGGCATGAGCTGTACCTGTTCAAAGTTGGCATTTTCAATTGAGTGCTACAGCGCCACCCTTTGGCCAATGGTTGTGAGTTTCGGGTTTTCGCCGTTTGGCATAGCCCTCTACCATATTGCCGAATTTCATAAGAAGTGAGCAGGCGGTTAGGCCAGAACTGGCAAAAACGGCGGAAGAATAATAATAATAGTGAAAGTGTAGAGATGTAATAGGGTTCGAAGCCTGATAGGCTTTCGAAACCTAAATAACTACTTTCAAGTATTCATTTCTCGTCATCTTTAACAATTGCACATGTATTCATTGATATAGTCATGTTGTGTGCAATGCAATTATAATTAAGTCTACCTGAGGTGGGATTCGAACCGGCTACCCTATGGTTTCAAGGCAGATGATTAAGCGATCAAGCTATTGAACCAACACACCTGAACCTGTGAAAATGGGCCTCAAACATGTATTTGACACAGTTTCATGCAAATTGCTCAGAAATCCTGGATTTAAATGTTTTTCAAACTGCTCAAAATTGCAGACAATCTAAGGGCAGAGCTTACTGGTCAAAGTGATACATGTGTTCCTCATGAGTCAAGGCACATGTGTAAGCAGGTTTAACGGCTGTCGGCCAAACGAGGCATGACTTTTGCCTGTTTAAAGTTTGCATTTTCAAAAAATTGCTATAGCGCCCCCCTTTGACCAATTGGAGTAAGATTGGTTTCAGTGATACTTGGAAGGACCCTCTACAATATTGCAAAGTGTCAAACAAATGTGAGTCTGCATGTATGTGTTAGGGGCAGATGAATAATTTAAAAAAAGCTGCAATTTTCATTGGCTTATAAAAGCTTAACGTTTTCACTTATGGAAAATCCGCTAAGTTACGTCTGTCGGCATTGGTCCAAAGTTCATGTGTATACAGTTTCGTACAGATTGCTCATAAATCCCAGGAGGAGTAGGCTTTTTACTGCTTTTTACTGCTTTTCATAGAATTCGAAATGGTGGGAGATCTAAAGGTCAGAGGTCAAAAGTCAAACAGTGAAAGTTGTTAGGCATGAGAAGACGCATGTGTGTATCGAAGTTTCATGGCTGTAGGTCGAACAGGGCATGAGCTGTACCTGTTCAAAGTTGGCATGTTCAATTGAGTGCTACAGCGCCACCCTTTGGCCAATGGTTGTGAGTTTCGGGTTTTCGCCGTTTGGCATAGCCCTCTACCATATTGCCGAATTTCATAAGAAGTGACCAGGCGGTTAGGCCAGAACTGGCAAAAACGGCGGAAGAATAATAATAATAATAGTGAAAGTGTAGAGATGTAATAGGGTTCGAAGCCTTACAGGCTCTCGAAACCTAAATATAGCTGCAAGCAGCAATTAGCGGTTTCGAGAATAATGGCAGACTGGCAGACTGTGACAAGAGTGGCAGACTGGCAGACTGGCAGACTTTGACAGAGTGGCAGACTGGCAGACTGGCAGACTGGCAGACTTTGACAGAGTGGCAGACTGGCAGACTGTGACAGAGTGGCAGACTGGCAGACTGGCAGACTGTGACAGACTGTGGCAGACTGGCAGACAGACAGACTGTGGCAGACTGGCAGACTGGCAGACAGACAGACAGACAGTGACAGAGTGGCAGACTGTGACAGAGTGAGAGAGAGAGAGAGAGAGAGAGAGAGAGAGAGAGAGAGAGAAAGAGAGAGAGAGAGAGAGAGAGAGAGAGAGAGAGAGAGAGAGAGAGCAAAGTGCACATGTCTGAATTAACAGGGTCATGTTTTGCATAATGCAATTTAAATGTAAACTGTGACAAGTGGGGTTTGAGCCGTGGACCTTTGGCACATGAGACTAACACTGTATTGATCAAGCTATTCAATCCACAGCCTTGGTCAGTGAGAAGGGAGAATCCAACAAAACAAAACAAAACAAAAGAGGGAATGAAGTACATCATACATTGAAAACAAGTACTCTCAATAAGCGTTTCATTTAACAATTGCATGTTTATTCATTGATACAGTCATGTTGTGTGTAATGCAATTGAGTTGAGGTCTGCATGAGGTGAGATTTGAACCGGCGACGCTCTGGTATCAAGGCAGATGATTAAGCCATTGGGCCAACAGACCCGAACTGATGAAAAGGGAGTTCACACACATGACACACTTTCACGCAAATTGCTCAGAAATACTGGATTTAAATGTTTTTCAAACTGCTCAAAATTGCAGACAATCTAAGGGCGGAGTTTACTGGTTAACAATTGCACATGCATTCATTGATACAGTCATGTTGTGTGCAATGCAATTATAATGAATTCTACATGACGTGGGATTCGAACCAGGAACCCTGTGGTTTCAAGGCAGATGATTAAGCCATTGGGCCAACAGACCTGTACTAGTGAAAAGGGAGTTCACACACATGACACACTTTCACGCAAATTGCTCAGAAATCCTTGGTTTAAATGTTTTTCAAACTGCTCAATATATTTCGGAATGGAAACTAGTGGAAAATAGTCGATCTACAAGCTCACAACGCGTTGCTATCTAAAAAGGTGTGAGATTGTAGATCGGCTATTTTCACAAGAAAGTATGTCATACATAAAAAAAAACTACTCTCAAAAGCATTTCGTGTTATTGTCTAAACATTGCACTTGTCTGAATTAACAGGGTCATGTTTTGTACAATGCAATTTAAATGTGAACTGTAATAAGTGGGATTCGAACCAGGGACCTTCGGCACATGAGACTCACACTCTACTGGTGGAGCTATCCAATACACAGCCTTAGACAGTGAAAAGGGAGAATCCAACAAAACAAAACAAAAGCGCGAATGAAGTACGTCATACATTGAAAAAAACTACTTTCAAGTATGCATTTCTCGTCATCTTTAACAATTGCACATGTATTCATTGGTATAGTCATGTTGTGTGCAATGCAATTATAATTAAGTCTACCTGAGGTGGGATTCGAACCTGCTACCCTATGGTTTCAAGGCAGATGATTAAGCGATCAAGCTATTGAACCAACACACCTGAACCTGTGAAAAAGGGCCTCAAACATGTATTTGACACAGTTTCATGCAAATTGCTCAGAAATCCTGGATTTAAATGTTTTTCAAACTGCTCAAAATTGCAGACAATCTAAGGGCAGAGCTTACTGGTCAAAGTGATACATGTGTTCCTCATGAGTCAAGGCACATGTGTAAGTAGGTTTAACGGCTGTCGGCCAAACGAGGCATGACTTTTGCCTGTTTAAAGTTTGCATTTTCAAAAAATTGCTATAGCGCCCCCCTTTGACCAATTGGAGTAAGATTGGTTTCAGTGATACTTGGAAGGACCCTCTACAATATTGCAAAGTGTCAAACAAATGTGAGTCTGCATGTATGTGTTAGGGGCAGATGAATAATTTAAAAAAAGCTGCAATTTTCATTGGCTTATAAAAGCTTAACGTTTTCACTTATGGAAAATCCGCTAAGTTAGGTTTGTCGGCATTGGTCCAAAGTTCATGTGTATACAGTTTCGTACAGATTGCTCATAAATCCCAGGAGAAGTGATTTTTTTACTGCTTTTTACTGCTTTTCATAGAATTCGAAATGGTGGGAGATCTAAAGGTCAGAGGTCAAAAGTCAAACAGCGAAAGTTGTTAGGCATGAGGAGACGCATGTGTGTATCGAAGTTTCATGGCTGTAGGTCGAACAGGGCATGAGCTGTACCTGTTCAAAGTTGGCATGTTCAATTGAGTGCTACAGCGCCACCCTTTGGCCAATGGTTGTGAGTTTCGGGTTTTCGCCGTTTGGCATAGCCCTCTACCATATTGCCGAATTTCATAAGAAGTGACCAGGCGGTTAGGCCAGAACTGGCAAAAACGGCGGAAGAATAATAATAAATATAGCTGCAAGCAGCAATGAGCGGTTTCGAGAATAATGGCAGACTGGCAGACTGTGACAGAGTGGCAGACTGGCAGACTGTTACAGATTGGCAGACTGGCAGACTGGCAGACTGTGACAGAGTGGCAGACTGGCAGACTGGCAGACTGTGACAGACTGTGGCAGACTGGCAGACTGGCAGACAGACAGACTGTGGCAGACTGGCAGACTGGCAGACAGACAGACAGACAGACAGTGACAGAGTGGCCGACTGGCAGACTGGCAGACTGTGACAGAGTGGCAGACTGGCAGACTGTGACAGAGTGGCAGACTGGCAGACTGGCAGACTGTGACAGAGTGGCAGACTGGCACTGAGACAGACTGTGACAGAGTGGCAGACTGGCAGACTGGCAGACAGACAGACAGTGACAGAGTGGCAGACTGGCAGACTGTGACAGAGTGGCAGACTGGCAGACTGTGACAGAGTGGCAGACTGGCAGACAGACAGACTGTGACAGAGTGGCAGAGTGGCAGACTGGCAGACAGACAGACAATGACAGAGTGGCAGACTGGCAGACAGACAGACAGTGACAGAGTGGCAGACTGGCAGACAGACAGACAGACAGACAGACAGACAGACAGACAGACAGACAGTGACAGAGTGGCAGACTGGCAGACAGACAGACAGTGACAGAGTGAGAGAGAGAAAGAGAGAGAGAGAGAGAGAGAGAGAGAGAAGAGAGAGAGAGAGAGAGAGAGAGAGAGAGAGAGAGAGAGAGAGAGAGAGAGAGAGAGAGAGAGAGAGAGAGAGAGAGAGAAAAGAAAGAGAGAGAGAGAGGGAGAGAGAGAGAGAGAGAGAGAGAGGGAGAGAGAGAGAGGCAGTGAGAAAGAGAGGCAGTAAGAGAGAGAGCGAGAGAGAAGAAGTGAACATGCATTAATTAACAAAGTCATCATTTTTGTTCAGTAAATTATATTTGGACCGGTTAAATTGAGGTTTGAACCAGGGACCTATAGACTTGTGGGTAGACAGTGTAAAGGATAAGGATAATTCCAGGTCCGTTCATGAAAGTCCTTGCGGTCTTGTTTCCAATGAGGGCCTGTGAGCAATTAGGGGTTAAGAGTCTTGCTCAGGGACAAATTTCATTTCATCGACACATTTGCTGGCCTGGCCTGGAATCGTACCTGGGGCAACCAGGGCCTCTGGCTCCCTAGGTGGGCTCACTAACCATTCAGCTATGGCCACAGTACAGACTGAGCCATTGGATAGACAGAATTGGATTTCATATGTGGTAAGTTATCATACAGCATGGGTTGCTTATTATATACATACAAGCTCATAACGCGTCACATTGTAGATCGGCTGTATGTGGTTACTGTAGGTGTTGTATTAATAATTACATCTGCAAAGTAACAAGTAACTAAAGCTGTCATCTGCTGTAATTGTAGTAGAGTAGAGTAGTAAAGTAAAAGTACCTAAAAATTGTACTATGCATGTGGCAGGTGTGATTGGTGATGAGTGAGAGCAGGTGAGAGGGGTGGATCCAATCCATGGGAATAGGGGGAATTCCAAATGATGATCACCTCAACGCATTGTTGGGGACAGGGATCGAACCAGCGACCTATGGATTCACAGGCTGCCTCTCTTCTCATTGAACTAGAGATATGGCCTCCCTGATGGTGTCTGTTGACACTCTCACACTCTACTGGTGGAGCTATTGAATCGACAGCATCAGATAGTGAGAAAGGAGAATCCAACAACACAAAACAAAAGGGCAAATGAATTACGTCATACATTGAAAATAACTACTTTCAAGTATGCATTTCTCGTTATCTTTAACAATTGCACATGCATTGATACAGTCATGTTGTGTGCAATGCAATTGAGTTGAGGTCTGCATGAGGTGAGATTTGAACCAGCGACCCTGTGGTATCAAGGCAGATGATTAAGCCATTGGGCCAACAGACCCGAACTGATGAAAAAGGAGTTCACACACATGACACACTTTCACGCAAATTGCTCAGAAATGCTGGATTTAAATGTTTTTCAAACTGCTCAAAATTGCAGACAATCTAAGGGCGGAGCTTACTGGTCAAAGTGATAGATATGTTCCTCATTGATACAGTCATGTTGTGTGCAATGCAATTATAATGAAGTCTACCTGAGGTGGGATTCGAACCAGCAACCCTGTGGTTTCAAGGCAGATGATTAAGCTATCAAGCTATTGAACCTACACACCTGAACTAGTGAAAAGGGAGTTCAAACACATGACACACTTTCACGCAAATTGCTCAGAAATCCTGGATTTAAATGTTTTTCAAACTGCTCAAAATTGCAGACAATCTAAGGGCAGAGCTTACTGGTCAAAGTGATACATGTGTTCCTCATGAGTCAAGGCACATGTGTAAGCAGGTTTAACGGCTGTCGGCCAAACGAGGCATGACTTTTGCCTGTTTAAAGTTTGCATTTTCAAAAAATTGCTATAGCGCCCCCCTTTGACCAATTGGAGTAAGATTGGTTTCAGTGATACTTGGAATGACCTTCTACAATATTGCAAAGTGTCAAACAAATGCGAGTCTGCATGTATGTTTTAGGGGCAGATGAATAATTGTCATAAAACTGCAATTTTCATTGGCTTATAAAAAGCTTAACGTTTTCACTTATGGAAAATCTGCTTGCTCACGTCTGTCGGCATTGGTCATTCATTGATACAGTCATGTTGTGTGCAATGCAATTGAGTTGAGGTCTGCATGAGGTGAGATTTGAACCGGCGACCCTCTGGTATCAAGGCAGATGATTAAGCCATTGGGCCAACAGACCCGAACTGATGAAAAGGGAGTTCACACACATGACACACTTTCACGCAAATTGCTCAGAAATAGTGGATTTAAATGTTTTTCAAACTGCTCAAAATTGCAGACAATCTAAGGGCGGAGTTTACTGGTTAACAATTGCACATGTATTCATTGATACAGTCATGTTGTGTGCAATGCAATTATAATGAATTCTACATGACGTGGGATTCGAACCAGGAACCCTGTGGTTTCAAGGCAGATGATTAAGCCATTGGGCCAACAGACCTGTACTAGTGAAAAGGGAGTTTACACACATGACACACTTTCACGCAAATTGCTCAGAAATCCTTGGTTTAAATGTTTTTCAAACTGCTCAATATATTTCGGAATGGAAACTAGTGGAAAATAGTCGATCTACAAGCTCACAACGCGTTGCTATCTAAAAAGGTGTGAGATTGTAGATCGTCTATTTTCACAAGAAAGTATGTCATACATAAAAAACAACTACTCTCAAAAGCATTTTGTGTTATTGTCTAAACATTGCACTTGTCTGAATTAACAGGGTCATGTTTTGTACAATGCAATTTAAATGTGAACTGTAATAAGTGGGATTCGAACCAGGGACCTTTGGCACATGAGACTCACACATACTGGTGGAGCTATCCAATACACAGCCTTAGACAGTGAAAAGGGAGAATCCAACAAAACAAAACAAAAGCGCGAATGAAGTACGTCATACATTGAAAATAACTACTTTCAAGTATTCATTTCTCGTCATCTTTAACAATTGCACATGTATTCATTGATATAGTCATGTTGTGTGCAATGCAATTATAATTAAGACTACCTGAGGTGGGATTCGAACCGGCTACCCTATGGTTTCAAGGCAGATGATTAAGCGATCAAGCTATTGAACCAACACACCTGAACCTGTGAAAAAGGGCCTCAAATATGTATTTGACACAGTTTCATGCAAATTGCTCAGAAATCCTGGATTTAAATGTTTTTCAAACTGCTCAAAATTGCAGACAATCTAAGGGCAGAGCTTACTGGTCAAAGTGATACATGTGTTCCTCATGAGTCAAGGCACATGTGTAAGCAGGTTTAACGGCTGTCGGCCAAACGAGGCATGACTTTTGCCTGTTTAAAGTTTGCATTTTCAAAAAATTGCTATAGCGCCCCCCTTTGACCAATTGGAGTAAGATTGGTTTCAGTGATACTTGGAAGGACCCTCTACAATATTGCAAAGTGTCAAACAAATGTGAGTCTGCATGTATGTGTTAGGGGCAGATGAATAATTTAAAAAAAGCTGCAATTTTCATTGGCTTATAAAAGCTTAACGTTTTCACTTATGGAAAATCCGCTAAGTTACGTTTGTCGGCATTGGTCCAAAGTTCATGTGTATACAGTTTCGTACAGATTGCTCATAAATCCCAGGAGAAGTGATTTTTTTACTGCTTTTTACTGCTTTTCATAGAATTCGAAATGGTGGGAGATCTAAAGGTCAGAGGTCAAAAGTCAAACAGCGAAAGTTGTTAGGCATGAGGAGACGCATGTGTGTATCGAAGTTTCATGGCTGTAGGTCGAACAGGGCATGAGCTGTACCTGTTCAAAGTTGGCATATTTCAATTGAGTGCTACAGCGCCACCCTTTGGCCAATGGTTGTGAGTTTCGGGTTTTCGCCGTTTGGCATAGCCCTCTACCATATTGCCGAATTTCATAAAAAGTGACCACGCGGTTAGGCCAGAACTGGCAAATACGGCGGAAGAATAATAATAATAAATATAGCTGCAAGCAGCAAGTAGCGGTTTCGAGAATAATGGCAGACTGGCAGACTGTGACAAGAGTGGCAGACTGGCAGACTGGCAGACTTTGACAGAGTGGCAGACTGGCAGACTGGCAGACTGGCAGACTTTGACAGAGTGGCAGACTGGCAGACTGTGACAGAGTGGCAGACTGGCAGACTGGCAGACTGTGACAGACTGTGGCAGACTGGCAGACAGACAGACTGTGGCAGACTGGCAGACTGGCAGACTGACAGACAGACAGTGACAGAGTGGCAGACTGTGACAGAGAGAGAGAGAGAGAGAGAGAGAGAGAGAGAGAGAGAGAGAGAGAGAGAGAGAGAGAGAGAGAGAGAGAGAGAGAAAAAGAGAGAGAGAGAGAGAGAGAGAGAGAGAGAGAGAGAGAGAGAGAGAGAGAGAGAGAGAGAAAAGAGAGAGAGAGAGAGAGAGAGAGAGAGAGAGAGAGAGAGAGAGAGAGAGAGAGAGAGAGAGAGAGAGAGAGAGAGAGCAAAGTGCACATGTCTGAATTAACAGGGTCATGTTTTGCATAATGCAATTTAAATGTAAACTGTGACAAGTGGGGTTTGAGCCGTGGACCTTTGGCACATGAGACTAACACTGTATTGATCAAGCTATTCAATCCACAGCCTTGGTCAGTGAGAAGGGAGAATCCAACAAAACAAAACAAAACAAAAGAGGGAATGAAGTACATCATACATTGAAAACAAGTACTCTCAATAAGCGTTTCATTTAACAATTGCATGTTTATTCATTGATACAGTCATGTTGTGTGTAATGCAATTGAGTTGAGGTCTGCATGAGGTGAGATTTGAACCGGCGACGCTCTGGTATCAAGGCAGATGATTAAGCCATTGGGCCAACAGACCCGAACTGATGAAAAGGGAGTTCACACACATGACACACTTTCACGCAAATTGCTCAGAAATACTGGATTTAAATGTTTTTCAAACTGCTCAAAATTGCAGACAATCTAAGGGCGGAGTTTACTGGTTAACAATTGCACATGCATTCATTGATACAGTCATGTTGTGTGCAATGCAATTATAATGAATTCTACATGACGTGGGATTCGAACCAGGAACCCTGTGGTTTCAAGGCAGATGATTAAGCCATTGGGCCAACAGACCTGTACTAGTGAAAAGGGAGTTCACACACATGACACACTTTCACGCAAATTGCTCAGAAATCCTTGGTTTAAATGTTTTTCAAACTGCTCAATATATTTCGGAATGGAAACTAGTGGAAAATAGTCGATCTACAAGCTCACAACGCGTTGCTATCTAAAAAGGTGTGAGATTGTAGATCGGCTATTTTCACAAGAAAGTATGTCATACATAAAAAAAAACTACTCTCAAAAGCATTTCGTGTTATTGTCTAAACATTGCACTTGTCTGAATTAACAGGATCATGTTTTGTACAATGCAATTTAAATGTGAACTGTAATAAGTGGGATTCGAACCAGGGACCTTCGGCACATGAGACTCACACTCTACTGGTGGAGCTATCCAATACACAGCCTTAGACAGTGAAAAGGGAGAATCCAACAAAACAAAACAAAAGCGCGAATGAAGTACGTCATACATTGAAAAGAACTACTTTCAAGTATGCATTTCTCGTCATCTTTAACAATTGCACATGTATTCATTGGTATAGTCATGTTGTGTGCAATGCAATTATAATTAAGTCTACCTGAGGTGGGATTCGAACCGGCTACCCTATGGTTTCAAGGCAGATGATTAAGCGATCAAGCTATTGAACCAACACACCTGAACCTGTGAAAAAGGGCCTCAAACATGTATTTGACACAGTTTCATGCAAATTGCTCAGAAATCCTGGATTTAAATGTTTTTCAAACTGCTCAAAATTGCAGACAATCTAAGGGCAGAGCTTACTGGTCAAAGTGATACATGTGTTCCTCATGAGTCAAGGCACATGTGTAAGCAGGTTTAACGGCTGTCGGCCAAACGAGGCATGACTTTTGCCTGTTTAAAGTTTGCATTTTCAAAAAATTGCTATAGCGCCCCCCTTTGACCAATTGGAGTAAGATTGGTTTCAGTGATACTTGGAAGGACCCTCTACAATATTGCAAAGTGTCAAACAAATGTGAGTCTGCATGTATGTGTTAGGGGCAGATGAATAATTTAAAAAAAGCTGCAATTTTCATTGGCTTATAAAAGCTTAACGTTTTCACTTATGGAAAATCCGCTAAGTTACGTTTGTCGGCATTGGTCCAAAGTTCATGTGTATACAGTTTCGTACAGATTGCTCATAAATCCCAGGAGAAGTGATTTTTTTACTGCTTTTTACTGCTTTTCATAGAATTCGAAATGGTGGGAGATCTAAAGGTCAGAGGTCAAAAGTCAAACAGTGAAAGTTGTTAGGCATGAGGAGACGCATGTGTGCATCGAAGTTTCATGGCTGTGGGTCAAACAGGGCATGAGTTGTACCTGTTCAAAGTTGGCATATTTCAATTGAGTGCTACAGCGCCACCCTTTGGCCAATGGTTGTGAGTTTCGGGTTTTCGCCGTTTGGCATAGCCCTCTACCATATTGCCGAATTTCATAAAAAGTGACTAGGCGGTTAGGCCAGAACTGGCAAAAACGGCGGAAGAATAATAATGAAAGTGTAGAGATGTAATAGGGTTCGAAGCCTGATAGGCTCTCGAAACCTAATAATGAAAGCCAAGGAATGTAATAGGGTTCGAAGCCTTACAGGCTCTCGAAACCTAAAGATAGCTCTTTTCTATACCCACCCTGACTGACCTTAACCTCAGTAAAACGACCTAACCTCAAGAAACACTATTTGTAAAATAAAGAATTCCAAATAATGATCACTTTAACACATTGTTGGGGACAGGGATTGAACCAGCGACCTATGGATTCACAGGCTGCCTCTCTTCTCATTGAGCTAAAGATATGGCCTCCCTGATGGTGTCTGTTGATATCTATAGGTTTTTCCGTCCTATAGGTTCTTCCAGTGTGAGATTGTAGATCAGCTATTTTCACAAGAAAGTATGTCATACATAAAAAAAAACTACTCTCAAAAGCATTTCGTGTTATTGTCTAAACATTGCACTTGTCTGAATTAACAGGGTCATGTTTTGTACAATGCAATTTAAATGTGAACTGTAATAAGTGGGATTCGAACCAGGGACCTTCGGCACATGAGACTCACACTCTACTGGTGGAGCTATCCAATACACAGCCTTAGACAGTGAAAAGGGAGAATCCAACAAAACAAAACAAAAGCGCGAATGAAGTACATCATACATTGAAAATAACTACTTTCAAGTATGCATTTCTCGTCATCTTTAACAATTGCACATGTATTCATTGATATAGTCATGTTGTGTGCAATGCAATTATAATTAAGTCTACCTGAGGTGGGATTCGAACCGGCTACCCTATGGTTTCAAGGCAGATGATTAAGCGATCAAGCTATTGAACCAACACACCTGAACCTGTGAAAAAGGGCCTCAAACATGTATTTGACACAGTTTCATGCAAATTGCTCAGAAATCCTGGATTTAAATGTTTTTCAAACTGCTCAAAATTGCAGACAATCTAAGGGCAGAGCTTACTGGTCAAAGTGATACATGTGTTCCTCATGAGTCAAGGCACATGTGTAAGCAGGTTTAACGGCTGTCGGCCAAACGAGGCATGACTTTTGCCTGTTTAAAGTTTGCATTTTCAAAAAATTGCTATAGCGCCCCCCTTTGACCAATTGGAGTAAGATTGGTTTCAGTGATACTTGGAAGGACCCTCTACAATATTGCAAAGTGTCAAACAAATGTGAGTCTGCATGTATGTGTTAGGGGCAGATGAATAATTTAAAAAAAGCTGCAATTTTCATTGGCTTATAAAAGCTTAACGTTTTCACTTATGGAAAATCCGCTAAGTTACGTCTGTCGGCATTGGTCCAAAGTTCATGTGTATACAGTTTCGTACAGATTGCTCATAAATCCCAGGAGAAGTGACATTTTTACTGCTTTTTACTGCTTTTCATAGAATTCGAAATGGTGGGAGATCTAAAGGTCAGAGGTCAAAAGTCAAACAGTGAAAGTTGTTAGGCATGAGGAGACGCATGTGTGTATCAAAGTTTCATGGCTGTAGGTCAAACAGGGCATGAGTTGTACCTGTTCAAAGTTGGCATATTTCAATTGAGTGCTACAGCGCCACCCTTTGGCCAATGGTTGTGAGTTTCGGGTTTTCGCCGTTTGGCATAGCCCTCTACCATATTGCCGAATTTCATAAAAAGTGACCAGGCGGTTAGGCCAGAACTGGCAAAACCGGCGGAAGAATAATAATGAAAGTGTAGAGATGTAATAGGGTTCGAAGCCTGATAGGCTCTCGAAACCTAATAATGAAAGCCAAGGAATGCAATAAGGCTTCGAGCCTATTGGCCTCGAAACCTTAATAATGAAAGCCAAGGAATGCAATAAGGCTTCGAAGCCTTACAGGCTCTCGAAACCTTAATAATAATAATAATGAAAGTGTAGAGATGTAATAGGGTTCGAAGCCTGATAGGCTCTCGAAACCTAATAAAACATTTTATTGATTAAGGACAGGACATTTTTAATTCAGTTCAAACAACAGTAGGCTACGTAGTACACGTTTAAAATCACTGATCACGGTTCGAGTTTCGAGCTTCAAAAATAGTAGATCTGCATGCTCATAGCGTGGTATTCGAACTCGGGCTGTAAAATCACTGTACATCAGTTTTAACCACTACACTAATAATATATAAGACGTCTGTCTGTCTCTCTGCGTGTATTACGGGCACGGACTTTCGAGACAGACAGACAGACAGACAGACAGAAACCAATGTGAGAAGGATGGATTTATGCATAACTTTGTGTGAGTTTGTCATAGGCTAAGGGATCAGTTCTTCCTTAGCCTATGACAAACTCACACACAGTTATGTATAAATCAATCCTTATCATAAATGTACTTTTTCATGCCATGCCCATTGCCATGCCCCCTCTTGGCAAAAATACATGGATTTTTTATATATCTTGCTAGAAATATCTTAAGACAGACGGACGGACGGACAGACAGACAGACAGACAGACAGACAGACAGACAGGACAAAACATTAGAATATTACATAGGGCTGATGGAACATAAGGTTGAAGGAACATAGGGTCTATTTTGGGATGAGGGAACATAGGGCTGAGGGAACATAGGGTCTGTTTTGGGATGAGGGAACATAGGGTCTGTTTTGGGATGAGGGAACTATAGGGCTGAGGGAACATAGGGCTGAGGGAACATAGGGTCTATTTTGGGATGAGGGAACATAGGGCTGAGGGAACATAGGGTCTTTTTTGGGATGAGGGAACATAGGGCTGAGGAAACATAGGGCTGAGGGAACATAGGGCTGAGGGAACATAGGGCTGAGGGAACATAGGGCTGAGGGAACATAGGGCTGAGGGAACTTGAGTACGCTCCCGGAAAAATGACAGCTTTGCCAGTCCCACCGAAAAAGCACCAGGTGGTGGCGCCTGAAAGCAAAGGTAAGCATTTAAATCCAGTTCTGCCGGGACTAAGAATTTGTAAGTAAGAAGTCAAATTGTATTGTTTAAGTTGGAGAACCGAAGTCTGACATCACTGCCGCTAGAGGCTGCCATCCCCTGGGTAACAGAATAAATGATTTTTATTGGAAAATCCCAGTCCTCTTGGATTGTGTCATAAGAAATGTTATAACATATAAACAAATGAGCCTGGCGACTTTACTGAAATGACGCATGATGGTGAAAAAAATATTTTATCTTATTGCTTTTCCAAACACAGACGTTATCAAATGTAACTCAATATCATGAACATACCTGACAGAATCATCATCCTGATTTGTTTCTTTTGGAACACAGTTCTTGTATGACACAATCTAAGATTTCCCTGGATTTTCAATAGAAAGAATACTGACCCAGGGGTAGCGGGAGTGACGTCAGGACTTTGGTACTGTATTCTTGTTGGGGGGAGTTGGAGTTGGTTATTGTGATTCCTGTTTGATGTGGAACAAAATTGTCTTTACAGAAACGATGGATACAGAAAAGGATGAACTATTTACATTTAAATGTAAGTGAGTTATTTCTAAACTAATTTATATCTTGCAGTGCTGGAGCACTCTGCCAAGGACCTGGATGACTCTCCACTGGTTCAACAGACTGGTAACCTTTAGCCAGTATATGGATGAATTTGGACTACTGTAGAAGTTATTCCGGTTGCATGGATATTTGAAGGTTACTAAATGTGATGGTTGGAGGCAAAAGGTGATTCCCGTTTGATGTTGTACAAATTGTCTTTACAGAAACACCAGATGCACCAATGTTTAGGCGAGGGAGGAGGGCTGTAGGCCTACTAAAGAAAAAACAAGGTAAACTGTCAGTTTAGATCTGATTACATTTTTATAAAACTATTAACATTTAAAATGTGTGAGCGTAAATTGCATTGTTCGAAGAATAAAAATGAACACTGAATCTAATGATTTACACAAATGGTGTCTTTACAGATGCACCAAAGCCTAGGCCTGTAAGAAAGGCGGCGCTAAAAAACAAAGGTAAAGATTGTCGTAAAACCTTTATTGAAAAAAGTATGAGTACGTTGTTTTTAATCCAGGAATAAAACAAATATATATATATTTTTTTTAAGTGCTGGAGAAATCCTGTGCCAAAAAACTGGAGGACTCTCCACTGGTTAAACAGACTGGTAAACTTTAGCCAGTATATGGATGAATTTGGAATAATGTACTGTAGATGTTGTTCAGATTGCATGGATATTTGAAGGTTACTAAATGTGGTGTTAGAGGCAGAAAGTGATTCCTGTTTGTGGCACAAATTGTCTTTACAGAAACACCAGATGCCAAAGCCAAGCCAAAGCCTGGGCGAGGGAGGAAGGCTGTAGGCCTACTAAAGAAAAACCAAGGTAAACTGTCAGTTTGGCTCTGATTTAATTTTCATAAAACTATTTACATGCGTGTAAATTGTGTTATTGTTAATGAAAGAATAAAAATGAACCCTGATTCTAATGATGTGACACAAATTGTGTCTTTACAGATGCACCAAAGCCTAGGCCTGTAAGGAAGGCAGTCAATAAAAAGAATCACTGTAAGTTTGTCATTTTGGTACTCTGATTACATTGTGGTAAAACTATTTACATTTAAACGTGAGTTTTAAGCTAGTCCTCTCTCATTTATATTTTGAAGTGCTGCAGGGCTCCGCTGATGTGGACTCTGAAATGGACTCTCAGTCCCTACTGGTTTATCAGAATGGTAACCTTTAGTATGGAGGAATAATGTACTGTAGAAGTTATTCCGATGAATGGTTTTTTGAATGTGATTCCTGTTTGTTGTGGCACAAATCGTCTGTCTACAAACGCACCAAATGCTGAGGCAATGACCTTTGGACGGCGAGCGCAAGCAGGCATCTGAGGAATTCGGGGAGTTAACCTCTGCAGCCTTATAAAGAGGGGCGGGGCATAGGTGAAAAAGGGGCGGGGTTTGGTAAGCAACTCTCTGTTTGTGGGAAAAAGGGGGCCGGCTTGCTAAAAAAGGGTCTGGTTGCCACCGATTGGTTGCTGCAACTTGGATTCATGCAGGGAGACGCCCCCTCTTTGCTCCAAACACCGATTGGCTGCTGCAACTTGGCTTCATGCAGGGTGCTCCTCACCTTGAAACTCTTGTGCAAGCACTGCCCCGACCCCCACCTCAGAGGCATCCGTCTGCACGACAAACTCCTTGCTGAAATCTGGGGTCATCAGGACTGGCTGTGTGCAGAGGGCCTCCTTCAGGCGTTGAAAGGACCTTTCTGTTTCCTCCGTCCAAGTCACCATGTGAGGCAGGGCCTTCTTCGTCAGGTCTGACAGGGGGGCAGCTATTGTGGAGTAATTAAAAATAAAGCGAGAATAATACGATGCAAGACCCAAGAAACTTTTTACCTGGGCCTTGTTCACTGGTCGGGGCCACTCTTGGATTGCCTGGACTTTGCGTTCCTGTGGTTTCACATTCCCTCGTCCTATTGTGAAACCAAGGTACTCTGCGTCTTCCAGGCCCAGCTTACACTTTTTTGGGTTGGCTGTTAGGCCGGCTTGACGAAGGGCCTCCACCACTGCTCTGAGCCGTAGGAGATGGTCTTCCCAGGTCATGCTCTGTATGACCACATCATCCAAATACGCTGCGGCATACTCACGGTGGGGTTTCAGAACTCTGTCCATCAGTCTCTGGAACGTGGCAGGGGCCCCGTGCAGACCAAAAGGCAGAACGGTGTAGTGGTAGAGTCCAGAGGGTGCTGTGAACGCTGTCTTCTCCTTTGAGTCTGCTGCCAGGGGCACCTGCCAGTACCCTTTGGTGAGGTCCAGAGTGCTGATGTACCGGGCATCTCCAAGGCGGTCGATGAGTTCATCTACCCTGGGCATAGGATATGCATCAAACTTTGAAATGTCATTTAATTTCCGAAAATCATTGCAAAACCTTTTCGTGGAATCAGGCTTGGGTACCAGGACCACCGGGCTGGCCCACTCACTGAATGACTCCTCTATGACGCCCAACTTCAACATCTTCTGGACCTCCTCCTCAATAACAGCCCGTCTGGCTTCTGGGATTCTGTAGGGTCTAATTTTTACCTTTTTGCCGGGATCTGTCCAGATATGGTGTTTTATGGCCTTAGTACGGCCTGGTTTAGAGGAGAAGACATCTGTGTTTTGGTTGTACCAACTCTTTCATTTGTTGGGTCTGGGTTTTAGAGAGTCCTGGGCCATAGGTCACCTCTTCGACCGCACTTCCTGCAGGGGGGGTCAAAGACATTTGCGGGGACACAGACATTAAAGCCTCTCTAGCATGCCACTTCTTTAACAAATTCACATGATAAATTTGTGCCTTCTTTCGACGGCCAGGCTGGCTGACTTTATAGTTCACTGGCCCCACCTTTTCTATGACCTCATATGGTCCTTGCCAGGTGGCTAGAAACTTGTGCTCTGTGGTGGGCACCAGCACCAGCACCTTTTCGCCCACCTGGAATTCTCTGGTTTGTGCCCCTCTGTTGTAGACCTTACTCTGTGCTTCTTGCGCTTGAGCCATGTGTTCTCTCACCATCGGCCACAACACCTTCATACGGTCCCTCAGTGTCTCTACATGTTCCACCAGACTGCGGTGGGGGCTGGGTTGCTCTTCCCACGTCTCCTTAGCAATGTCCAGCAAGCCACGGGGCGTCCTCCCATACAGGAGTTCAAATGGGCTGAATCCTGTGGAGGCCTGAGGGACTTCTCTGATTGAAAACATTAGTAAGGGTAGCAGCTGGTCCCAGTTCTTGCCATCTCTGTCCATAACCCTCTTTAACATGTCCTTCAATGTTTTATTAAACCTTTCCACTAGGCCATCGGTCTGCGGATGGTAAACAGAGGTGCGGAGTTGTTTTACCTGAAGCAGCTTGCACAGATCTTTCATGATTTTCGACATGAAGGGGGTCCCCTGGTCCGTCAGGATCTCTTTGGAAATTCCCACTCGGCTGAACAGTTGGAACAGTTCTCGAGCAATCCCTTTGGACGCCATCGTCCTCAGTGGGATGGCCTCTGGATACCTGGTGGCATAATCAACAATAACCAGAATATACCTGTACCCCTTTGTGGATTTGACCAAGGGCCCCACAAGGTCCATCCCAATCCTTTCAAAGGGGACATCAATAATGGGGAGGGGCACCAGGGGATTTCGGAAATTAGGCTTTGGCGCCACCCTCTGGCATTCAGGGCAAGTGCGGCAGTAGTCTTCTACTGCTCTTACCATACCAGGCCAATGGAATCTCTCTGCAATCCTCTCCTTCGTCTTCTCCACCCGTAGATGAGCGCCTAGGACATGACTGTGAGCTAGGTGCAAAACAATGGGGACATACGGTCTAGGCACCACCAATAGTTCTTGGATCTGACCGTTAACCTGGCGCCCGTAATACAGCAGTTTATTTTTTATCATAAATCGGGGATATGTCAGTTCACTCACCCCAGGGGCTTCTTTCCCCTCGATCTCTGTGACATTGCTGCGAGCGTGCATCAGGTTTGGGTCTTCCAGCTGAGCTGTACCAAATTGTCCCCTGAGACTTGGCAGCAGTAACTCTCCACCCTCGGCCTCATCTGAGCTATGGCTAGCTGGGAAGGCACGGAAAGGGTTCTCTAAGTCATCATCCGACGTCGGCTCTGCTGAGCTGCTTTCATCCCCAACTGGGGCGACACAGCCGAGCTTGGTTCGGTCCTTTGGGGAAGAAGGCTGGGAGGGGGTTAACTTAGTTTTGCAGTTTGATTTTGCTGGACAAAAGTGTTTTTTCCCACTCACCTTCTTCCTCTCTCTCAACAGGAAGATGGGGGACCACACCAACTCTCATGGTGCAGCGGCCCTGTCTTGTGGTGAGATGTATGACATCCGTTGGATACTCTTTGGTATCGCCGTGTACACAGGACACCGGCAATGGCTTCCCTGTATGCGGGCGGTTAAGTAGGTGAGGTTGGATGAGGGACACCATGCTTCCGGAGTCCACCAACGCCTCTGTCTCTATACCATTCACCTGGACTGGAACCAGGCGAAAAGAATTTTCATCCCTCACCCAGCAGGAGTATTGCATGTGGCAAGGCCTCCCGGAGGACACCTCTGTGGGCATCTCTTCATCCCTAGAGGGACAATCCCAGGCGAGATGGCCGATCTCCCCACATTCAAAGCACCTCCTTCTGTCAGCCACAAACGGTTGACGTTTGCGCCGTACCACATCTTCTCCTTGTTGCGGCCCCCTTCCTTCTGGGGCGGGCTTCTCTGTGGCTCTCTTTGGCCGGGAGCTTTCGGGGCGGTCCATCCGACCTGCTTTCAACATTCCCGCTGTGACTTGATGACTTTCAACCAGGTTCGCAAGTTCACAAATCAATAGTCACAGGATTTCCATGGCTCACCATTTTCTTCGCTTCGTAGGGCAGCGCTCTGATGAACTTATCCATGACCACTCTTTCCAGGAAGCTCAACTTCTCTGCCTCATGGGTGAGCCAGGCCCTAGCCAGCCTGGCGAGGTCGTGCAGCTGGGCTCTGGGCGATGCCTCGGTGTTGTATCTCCACTCGTGGAACCTCTGGGCTCTAGCGTGGAGACTGAAGCCATACCTGGCCAATATTTCCTTCTTTAGAACTTTATAGTCTTTTGCTTGTTCCGGGGTAAGGTCTAGGAAAGCCTGCTGTGCAGGCCCGGTGAGGAATGGGCCTACCAGGTCCGCCCACGCATCCTCCGGCCAGGCCTCTCGCGTGGCAGTCCGTTCAAAGGACACCAAATAGGCCTCCACGTCATCGCTGTCCGTCATCTTCGGAAGGAACCGACTGGGGTTCGGCTGGTAGGGCTGGTTTGGGGCGGGCTGAGCAGCTGGAGGGGCCGTTGTTGCTGTGCTCATCATCTTCTGGACCTCAGCATGGAGGAGGGCATTTTGCCTCTGTTGTTCAGCAAGCATCTCCCGGGACATGACTTGCTGCTCTCCAGAGATCCTCACCAACTCCTGCAGCAGCGCTTCCATTCTGTCGAACTATTGTGCTGTCACTACACACCTGCTCTCTGCCCGCATTCTCCACCAGTGTAACAGGCTCGGGCTGTGTCAGAGAGCGTTTGTGGGTGTAATGACATGCACAAACACAGGTTGTGGAATTCCCCACTGGCAAGTGGCCAGGGCGTTTATTAAATAAAACAGCTCAGGAAAAAAACAACTAAAAGTCTCTGTCCCTCTCTGGGAAATAAACTATGTTCTCTCCGTCCGTAGAGCACTCCTGCTCTCCTCCTGATCTACACACACCCTGCCATCAAACATTTCTCCTCTCTTGATTTCCACCTGGCCCAGGTGGGTGTAGCCTCTCTGCAGTCCTTAGATTGGGAGTGGTTGGAGCCAACGAGAGGGAATGTAGGAGGCCCCTATCACCATGCCTCTCACCCTGTCCCTCACCCCACTACACTATTTTTTGTTTTGATTGTATTGTTGTATTGTGCTTTCTGCTTTGGGCAGCAGCGTGGTTCTGAAAAATGTTTTCATAGTACCCTTCTGCGTAGTAAAAGCAGACATGAGGTGATGCTCTGTAGATACATTATCTGTTCCCTTCTTATGTACATATTAACCTGTACATGTTTTCAAATAAAATACATAGTCTTTCGACATAAAATGATTACATGCAAATAGAACCGCATTGTTTCACATGGCTAAGATGCATAGGCCATTCTATCAGTATGCAGTGTGCTTTCATTCAATGCAAATATAACCGAATCCTGATAATGATGGCTCAGGTCACCAGTTGCCTCACATGTTAATGATCACATTATAATATGGAAGGGCAGCGATCATTTTACTCCTCTTTGAGCCTGATGAGTTTCCTTTTTTATACACATAGTAACCTGTAAATGTAACTTGTTTTAAAAAAAAACACATCTTCATGTGACGTTGACTTACAGTGGTTACTTTGTAGATTTTCATTACAAAACATACAGTAACCACTTCAGCCCATACATTTCGGCCATTTGAAAATAGCAGATCTACAAGCTTTTATTCTAAACATTGCCACACATAATTAATCTAAATAAAACAGATACATGTTTGTTAGCTTGTTGTACTAATTTAGTCATTGGTCATGGCAGCGTTAGGAGAACTCCTAAACGCGATAGATCAGAGCTTGTAAATTGGGGATGCACCCCGCTACTCCGACACCCCGGAGTTCTCTATCGTGGTCGAGACTGGCTCTCCACTACATATTATTCAATATGTACGGGAACTGACCCCCAGGGGCAGTGCTCGTGGATACTCTTTAAGACACATCACTCATGGTGGCCCTGCCCTGATCTGTGATCAGTGGGGTATTTAAGCCCCACCCAGGCAGAGCCACTTCGACTCTTTGATTTCCACGAGTGCAGACGCTTGTGGGCTCAGCTTAAGACATAAAGTAGAAGATACAGAACGGGTGTTTGGCGGCGTGGTCCACTTACATTGGGTAGAGAGCAGGTCTTGCGAGGCTCCTCTCGGGACGCTTGCTGCCGTATTTACACCAACACACAAGTTATTCCATAGTATTCCATATTACTCCTGGCGTGGCGTGCACCCTGGTTCCGATTCTGACTGCAGTCGGAGGGCGGACCAGGACAGCCGCTGTTCTGATCGAGTGATCAAGTTGTGAAGCCGTCTGTCGGCCGAACGCTTGGTCGCCGGCAGCGCCAGAGCCGCGGCTGCTTTCTGGTTCAGATTCTGACCTCGTCGGAGGACGGACCAGGGCAGCTGCTGTTCTGCTCGAGTGATCAAGTTGTGAAGCCGTCTGTCGGCCGAACGCTTGGATCGCCGACATCGTCAGAGAGGGAAAAAAAAAAAAAAAAAAAAAAAAAAAAGAAAAGAAAAAGCCGCCGCGGCTGCAGCCCGGTTCCGAGCCTGACCAGTCAGGGGGCGGACCAGGTGGAACCCGAGTGAGGCTGACCCAGTCGGCGGACCTCCGGGCCATCTACTACCGGCGATCATTGCCGTCGCGGTCCGAGGAAACCCTCGGCGGAGCCAAGTAAACAAACAAACAGAGAAAAGTTTGTTTGCAGCGTGTACCTACTTCCGCGTCGACGCGAGGCGTCAGTGTGGGGGGAGGGGCCGGTGCGCTCCCTAGAGGAGGGCTGCACTGTGCCCCACAGGTCACAAGAGGGCAGTGTGGCGCTAGGTCAGGAGCTTTCCTGACAGCCCACGGCACTCACTGACAAACAGTTGCAAGTCACCGTTGCAAATCACTGAAATAAATAATTAAGTGAAATAAAGAGACACTTGGCTCTGTCCATACACTTATAGAGATTAAGTGTATTTAATATACAATTATATAGACGGACGAATATTAAGTATATGAGTATACAATATTCGAGTATTGAGTATATGAGTATTAGATATACAAATACATACGTCTACGAATATATACCTTTTTATATATAATGTAGGTATATAGATCTGCATACATAGCTTAAATGATATAGCAAACATGGCCAGCCCAGCGCCCCACGTCTATCTGGGCTGTGGGATAAAGACGGCCACGATAGATGTATGCCTTGCTTGGGGATGGAACATGCCCGCACGGGCAGTCCGGACCCCTCTGCGGACATGAATTGCTTCATCCTGCCGGCTAGAGTGAGAGAGGCCAGGGCGTTTTCTCTCCAACCCTTGAACACCGCCTTAGGGCAGCTGTATCCGGCGAGGCCTTGCGTTCCCATGGGAACAGGCGCTCGCTCGGTGACGAAAGCGACACTAGCCCAGCTAACGCTAGCATGCGATGCTACAGGGCGGATGTCGACGGTCAGTGGGAATCCCCGTCTACGTCACGGACGTCACGGGCTTCCCTCGCCAGCGTACGATCAGAACCCGACAGGGCAGATGACGTCAGCAGCCCCCACCTTCCCCACGGATCCTCTCGCGCGCTGTCCTTCCAGATGGAAAGCTTGCAATCCACATCCTTGGGTGTTACGCACCGTGCAAGAAGGATACAGATTACAATTCAAGAGCTCACCTCCACTGTCCACTACGGTAGTGTTCTCCCGAGCGTCAGGCCAGGCGGCCGTCACGCTGCGGGACGAGGTATCAGCTCTTTTGAGCAAGGGCGCTGTCAGAGAACTATCTCCGGATCAGAACCGGCTCGGTTTCTACTCGGAATATTTCCTGGTGAAAAAGAAGGGGGAGGGCGTAAGACCTATTCTGAACCTCAAAGGCCTGAACAGGTACATGATGGTTTTCAAATTTCGTATGCTCACGACGAAAACGCTGCTGGAGCAGGTTCGTCAGGGAGACTGGTGGACGAGTATAGATCTCAAGGATGCTTACTTCCACGTCCCAATCTATCCACCGCACCGCAAATTTATGCGCTTCGGCTCCGAAGGCAGAGTGTACGAGTACACGGTGCTACCGTTGGCATGTCACCGAGCCCCAGGGTGTTCGTGAAATGCACGGAGGCGGCTATAGCCCCGCGGCGGCAGCAGTGTCGGCGTCTGGCGACGTATATAGACGACTGGCTGCTGTCAGCGGATTCGAGGGAAGAGGTGGCGCGCCACACCAGAGTGGCCATCGCTCACCTACAGTCCCTGGGCTTCACAATCAACGTTCAGAAGAGCGTTCTGGTTCCGTCCCAACAAACCACCTTCCTGGGGATACCCTTGGATTCCACCAGGATGGGCGCGCGCCTGTCTCAGGATAGCGAGTTTCCTGGCTTGTGTGAGGTCCATGCGCCTAGGGCGCAAGGGCACGTACAGGACTTGCATGCAGGCTGCCAGACTCATGGCCTCGGCCGTGAGCCTGATTCAGCTTGGCAGACTGAACATGAGACCTTTTCAGAGGCCATGGGCTCTCAAAAGGTGGTAGTGTCAGCACAGTGTGGTAAAGCACTATACGGCGTGTCGCTGACGAGGTCAGTTCACACGACCGTGGTGTAGTTCTGTCTGTCGATCTGCAGTGACACAGACAGGGCGTGCTGGTCTGTCGAACACAAACTGGGCGGCCATTATAGCCCGCTATACGGCGTGTCACCGATTGGGTCGGTTTACGCGTCCATGGCGGGGTCCCGTCAGTGGAGACACTGGGCGGCGCGCTGGTAGTCAGTTGAACAGTGTTGTACCCGCGGCCATTATAGCCCGCTTTACGGCGTATCACCGATTGGGTCGGTTTACGTGTCCGGGGCGGAGTTCTGTCTGTGTATCTGGTCTCAGTGACGCAAGACAGGACGTGCTGGGTCTGCCAGGGGTCCCCTGAATCAGTCATCGCACACTACACAGCGTATAGCCGACTGGGTCAGTTTACGCGGCTGTGGCGTGGTTTGCTGGAGAACCGGGTGTGGTGATACCAGCAGAGCGCATCCGTGCTGTCAGGGGCGAGCGGAGCGCACCATAGATGGTGTGTTGCACGGCGGGGCCGTCTACACACCTAGGTGTAATTCTGCGTGGTGGAATCCGTCATCGGTGTGAAGCCACGGAGTAAGCTCCTTGCTCATCCCGAGAATGCACAGAGCCATGGCTATCCGGATGCAGCTAGCCAACACAGAGGCTATTCCGTCACTGTATCAGCGCCCGCTTACACGGCGCTTGCGTGACCAGAATAGCCCTTACCTTTATTGAGGAGCTGCAGCAACTGGCTTGCAGACTCCCCAGGCTGTTTGAGGAACAGACAGGGTATGGCTGCTCTCCGGTCGGTGAGGCGCCATCGGTGGCGGTCCTAGTCCAAGCGGTGGCAGGAGGACCGAGCTTGTCCGATGAAGCGGCCTATTGAGCCATCGGCCATGTTTGGCCAAGAGGCCAGTGCCCGGCTACAACGAGCTAAGGAGGCTCGTGGAGGTGCACGGGAGGTGGTGGCAGGAATGCTCCGGCAAGTAGGTAATAGAGTACTTTCTCCACCACGGGTGTGGACAGCCATTATAGCCTGCTATACAGCGTGTCACCGATTGTGTCGGTTTACGCGTCTGTGGCGGCGTCCCGTCAGTGGAAACACTTGGCGGGCGGTCTGGTGGTCTGTCGAACACAACCTGTGCGACCATTGTAGTCCGCTATACGGCGTATCACCGATTGGGTCGGTTTGCGCGCCCGTGGCGGAGTCCCGTCAGTGGAAACACTGGGTGGGGCGTGCTGGTGGTCTGTGAGAACACACATACAGCAGCCATTAGAGCCCGCTATACAACGTATTACCGGCTAGGCCGGTTCACACGTTCATGGCGGGCGGTCTGGTGGTCTGTCGACCACAACCTGGGCGGCCATTATAGTCTGCTATGCGGCGTATCACCGATTGGGTCGGTGTACGCGTCCGTGGCGGAGTTCTGTCTGTGGATCTGGTCTCAGCGACACAAGACAGAACGTGCTGGGTCTGCCAGGGGTCCCCTGAATCAGTCATTGCACGCCATACAGCGTATTGCCAACCGGGTCGGTTTACGCGGCTGTGGCGTAGTTCGCTGGAGAACCGGGTTTGGTGATTCCAGCGGGGCGCATCCGTACTGTCAGGGACGAGCGGAGTGCAACATTTATGGTGTGTTGCCGTTTCTACTCCAGCCCAACAGACTAAACGTCCAAGGGCGGCAGAGCGGTGAGAGCCAAGCTCAGGCTATGGCTCCCCTCTTTACCTGCCCTGCCTGGTGTGGACAGGTCTGTAGAGATGGATTTTGTTTGAGAAGACTACGAGTGCTGGCAGCCTACTTCTCCAACCGCAGTACGCAGTTCGGAGAGTGGGCGTTGCGTCGCCCCTCTTGGGGTCGCTGCTGTGGCTCGTTTATGGGTAAAACAAACAAAATCCTGAAAGAGAGTAAGAGTAGCCCCCCGCATGTTACAAGGCGATTGGACGCAGTCCTGGGACTTTGGTGTCGGGAGAGCCTCCGCATCCGGAATCGGATGACCGGCTGGTGCGGGCTTGCTCAGAGGAGCGGTGCCACAACAATGTGGCCAGGCTCCGGCAGCACTTTGGGCCTCGACAGGAGAGTTTGCAGGCGCAGTGCATTCCTTGTCACTTACAGTCATGCACCATACAGGCGCGTTGCTGGTGGCAGCTACCGTGTTCGGGTATATGGCTCCGTCAGTGCGGTGACACAGTGGCTGCAGCCAACCCTGCATTCCACCCTAAGGTCTGGTCAGAGTCCCGAGCCGGTCAGTCCTCTGAGCTGGTCAGTCTTTGAGCTGCACCCCTTCAACCCTCCGAAAAGCAGGGAAGTGGTGAGGCAGGGCCGGGCGGGCAGTCTTTATTATGCCCTGTCAGGGCCCTGAGGACTTACTGTTGGCGGACACAGGCCCACGGGTGACTGTATCAGTGAAGACATGTGCAGTTGTTAAACATAACATGAAATGCTTAACAATATGGGTGCAACAGACCAGTTTGTGTCTGTTATAGGCATAGCCGCCTTGGGGAACCACTCTCTAAGGCTAGGCTTGGGTGGAAACAATCCGAGAGGCGTACAGACAGGCAAGCAAGCCAGTCCAACGACAGGAGTACGGGCACACTCGACATGGGGCCTTGCTACCTCATCGGCTCTGGCGAGGTGCCCCTTTGTCCGAGATCTGTACGGCGGCCTCTTGGTCGGCGCCCTCCACATTCACCAGGTTCTACTGCATGAACGTGGCAGCCAGCACCCCATCCACGGAGCGAGTGCTGGGCTCCAGGCAGTAGGGCAGGTCATACTCACCGTGCCCCCGAGACCCCGGCTCCCGTGGGACGGGCCGGGGCTCAGAGTGATGTCGTGCATGGTAAGCTAGCCCTGCGTCGTGCGGGCTAGCTAGGTGGCTAATCAGTTGATTGGCCTGACGCCAGCTGGGCCTAGGTAGCATCTTGCGCCTAGGCCACAAGTATTACATACTTCGCTGGATGGCAGGATTTTGGAGCACGCCTTGGGTTCTGATACTTCGGGCTTAAACTGCTTCGGGCTGCCGCGGGGGCAGCTGGGTCTGCTTATTTCCTCGCGGTGTGTCTTAGAGTGTTCCCGTACATATTGAATAATATGTAGTGGAGAGCCAGTCTCGACCACGATAGAGAACGGAAGGTTACATCCGATGTAACCCAGGTTCTCTGAGTGGAGAGACTGGCTCTCCACGAATCAGCCGCTCCGAAATTCGTGTCAATCAAAGTTAATCGAAGTGGCTCTGCCTGGGTGGGGCTTAAATACCCCACTGATCACAGATCAGGGCAGGGCCACCATGAGTGATGTGTCTTAAAGAGTATCCACGAGCACTGCCCCTGGGGGTCAGTTCCCGTACATATTGAATAATATGTAGTGGAGAGCCAGTCTCTCCACTCAGAGAACCTGGGTTACATCGGATGTAACCTTCCGTTCCGACAGCCAGAAAAACAGCCGTCAGACTCGGACCGGGGACCCCCGGCGAGGCCTCGACCCGGCCCAGGGAGCCCCGAGGCTGGGTACTGGCTCCGGTCCGGGGGACCCCCGCCTCCGGGGGACACCCGGCTCTCCAGGACCCACTCTTAAGCACCCCTCAGCGGGCGTTAAGTGGACTGACAGGCCGCGGCCAAAGCTCCGCGTGGACCTGGTAGTACAAACGCCGACGCGCGCCCATGGGACTATTATGGACTTAGCGCGTCGGACCCGGCTCACCGGCCGGTCCCGCGGACCCACTCTTAAGCACCCCTCGGCGGGCGATAAGTCGGGGGGTCCCGCGGCCTACGGACCGCAGGTACCTGGTGGTACAAGCGCTGCTGCAACAGTATTCATAATGCCCGTTAGCAGGGTCTTGTTTCCTCGCTGAGGACTGTCTTCTTCCCTCGGCTATATGGTTTCGCTAGGTAGGGGACAGTGGGAATCTCGTTCGATTGATTCGGGCGCCCCCAAGGCATACGGATCTCCTCGCCAAAGGCGAGGCCGACCGCGGGGGGCCCTCGGGCGGTCTGTTGCAAGACAGGGGGAATCTCGTTCGATCAGCTCGGGCGCAGCCACTGCTGAGTTGCGGGACAGCCGGGGCGCCGGGCACGACCCACATAGATACGTAGCTGCTCGCAGGTTCATGTCAAGTTTCCCCACCCCCAACCCCATCAAGGTAACTTGCCTTGCGGGCGTACTATCGGGGACTCTGGTTTACCCAACTCCTGCGTGCGCCAACTATGTGTTCTAAACCCATATAATGTACTGTCCCGGCGTGGGCACTTGGCAGTGCCTGCACGCCCAACTCAGACAGGTCTGCTACGCCCTTTAAGACAAGCATATGCTACTGGCAGGATCAACCAGGTAGGCCTCCTGTTCCGCCGCGGCGCCGCGCCCAGCTGAGGCGCGCGCCGTGGGGTTGCCGGTCCGCGGAGCTTCCGCCCGAGGCCCCCCGCGAGAGGGGCGGGCGGTTGTCTCCCGGAGGCGTGCACTGCGACGGTCACCGCGGTCCGCCTTTACCACCCAGCCGGTCGAAAGCGTGTTACGGTGGATCGGCGGTCCATGGCCCGGTACGCAGCTGTTTGGTCGGTCGCCGGAGTACGCGACGCGGGCAGGGTTTGAGAAACGGAGTCTCCGGAGCGCGCCTTCGCGCCCCCGCTGCATACGGATCTCCTCGCCGAGCCCCGGTGAGGGGGCTCGAGGCCAGGCCGACAGCGGGGGCCCTCGGGCGGTCCGTGGCAGGACAACTAGGCCAGACGGGGCGTCTCGGTCTCGCTAGGACGAGGTCGGCCGCGGAGGAGTGCGGAGGAGAGGACACCGAGGCCTCTCCGCACGTGGTTCCTCCGCGCCAGTTCGGGCCCGCAGGCTGCAAGCAGCATCCGCCGGAGCACGCGAGGTGCCGGCGGGGCCCTTGCAAGAGGCGGGCTTCGTTTGCCAGTCGGTCAGTGGGTCCCGCGGCGGTGGTTCCACCACGGTTCCCGGGGGTCGCCGTGCCTAGCGACCCCCGGCAGGCTCGCCGTGCGGGGCGGCCTGCCTGCGTTCCGTCCCCAGCGCCCGCACGCTGGTCCATAAACTCGTTCTGGGAAAAGTTGCCGAGACTACCGGGAGAGAATTTCAAAGGAGGGGGCCATGGCGGAGCCCAGGACCTCCTGGGCTCGAGAGACCTCCAGGGCGCCCGGCCGAGGCGGCGCGCCCGACCCGAGGCCTCTCTCTCGGCCCGGCCTCGGCGCCCGCACGCCGGTTCCATACACTCGAGTTGGCACGAGTTGCCGGTCTGCCCGGGAGAGAATTTCAAAGGAGGGAGCCATGGCGGAGCCCAGAGCTTCTTGGGAGCTCTGGACTTCCCGGCTTTTTTCCCGGCTTTTTTCCCGGCTTTTTTCCGAAAGCTCCAGGATTCGGGGCGTCTCGCCGCCCCGCCGCCACCCCAGGAGGGTGCCCCTTCGTGGGGCTATGGTCCCTAGCTATCCGCTGGCACCAGTGGCCGGGAGTCCCGGGAGAGAATTTCAAAGGAGGAGGCCGTGGCGGAACCCAGAGCTTCTTGGGAGCTCTGGACTCTGAAGAAATCCCGGCTTTTTTCCGAAAGCTCCAGGATTCGGGGCGTCTCGCCGCCCCGCCGCCACCCCAGGAGGGTGCCCCTTCGTGGGGCTATGGTCCCTAGCTATCCGCTGGCACCAGTGGCCGGGAGTCCCGGGAGAGAATTTCAAAGGAGGAGGCCGTGGCGGAACCCAGAGCTTCTTGGGAGCTCTGGACTCTGAAGAAATCCCGGCTTTTTTCCGAAAGCTCCAGGATTCGCCCCGCCGCCACCCCAGGAGGGTGCCCCTTCGTGGGGCATGGTCCCTAGCTATCCGCTGGCACCAGTGGCCGGGAGTCCCGGGAGAGAATTTCAAAGGAGGGGGCCGTGGCGGAACCCAGAGCTTCTTGGGAGCTCTGGACTCTGAAGAAATCCCGGCTTTTTTCCGAAAGCTCCAGGATTCGGGGCGTCTCGCCGCCCCGCCGCCACCCCAGGAGGGTGCCCCTTCGTGGGGCATGGTCCCTAGCTATCCGCTGGCAAAAGTGGCCGAGACTCCCGGGAGAGAATTTCAAAGGAGGGAGCCATGGCGGAGCCCAGAGCTTCTTGGGAGCTGTGGACTCTGAAGAAATCCCGGCTTTTTTCCGAAAGCTCCAGGATTCGGGGCGTCTCGCCGCCCCGCCGCCACCCCAGGAGGGTGCCCCTTCGTGGGGCTATGGTCCCTAGCTATCCGCTGGCACCAGTGGCCGGGAGTCCCGGGAGAGAATTTCAAAGGAGGGGGCCGTGGCGGAACCCAGAGCTTCTTGGGAGCTCTGGACTCTGAAGAAATCCCGGCTTTTTTCCGAAAGCTCCAGGATTCGGGGCGTCTCGCCGCCCCGCCGCCACCCCAGGAGGGTGCCCCTTCGTGGGGCTATGGTCCCTAGCTATCCGCTGGCACCAGTGGCCGGGAGTCCCGGGAGAGAATTTCAAAGGAGGGAGCCATGGCGGAGCCCAGAGCTTCTTGGGAGCTCTGGACTCTGAAGAAATCCCGGCTTTTTTCCGAAAGCTCCAGGATTCGGGGCGTCTCGCCGCCCCGCCGCCACCCCAGGAGGGTGCCCCTTCGTGGGGCATGGTCCCTAGCTATCCGCTGGCACCAGTGGCCGGGAGTCCCGGGAGAGAATTTCAAAGGAGGGGGCCGTGACGGAACCCAGAGCTTCTTGGGAGCTCTGGACTCTGAAGAAATCCCGGCTTTTTTCCGAAAGCTCCAGGATTCGGGGCGTCTCGCCGCCCCGCCGCCACCCCAGGAGGGTGCCCCTTCGTGGGGCATGGTCCCTAGCTATCCGCTGGCACCAGTGGCCGGGAGTCCCGGGAGAGAATTTCAAAGGAGGGGGCCGTGGCGGAACCCAGAGCTTCTTGGGAGCTCTGGACTCTGAAGAAATCCCGGCTTTTTTCCGAAAGCTCCAGGATTCGGGGCGTCTCGCCGCCCCGCCGCCACCCCAGGAGGGTGCCCCTTCGTGGGGCATGGTCCCTAGCTATCCGCTGGCAAAAGTGGCCGAGACTCCCGGGAGAGAATTTCAAAGGAGGGAGCCATGGCGGAGCCCAGAGCTTCTTGGGAGCTGTGGACTCTGAAGAAATCCCGGCTTTTTTCCGAAAGCTCCAGGATTCGGGGCGTCTCGCCGCCCCGCCGCCACCCCAGGAGGGTGCCCCTTCGTGGGGCTATGGTCCCTAGCTATCCGCTGGCACCAGTGGCCGGGAGTCCCGGGAGAGAATTTCAAAGGAGGGGGCCGTGGCGGAACCCAGAGCTTCTTGGGAGCTCTGGACTCTGAAGAAATCCCGGCTTTTTTCCGAAAGCTCCAGGATTCGGGGCGTCTCGCCGCCCCGCCGCCACCCCAGGAGGGTGCCCCTTCGTGGGGCTATGGTCCCTAGCTATCCGCTGGCACCAGTGGCCGGGAGTCCCGGGAGAGAATTTCAAAGGAGGGAGCCATGGCGGAGCCCAGAGCTTCTTGGGAGCTCTGGACTCTGAAGAAATCCCGGCTTTTTTCCGAAAGCTCCAGGATTCGGGGCGTCTCGCCGCCCCGCCGCCACCCCAGGAGGGTGCCCCTTCGTGGGGCATGGTCCCTAGCTATCCGCTGGCACCAGTGGCCGGGAGTCCCGGGAGAGAATTTCAAAGGAGGGGGCCGTGACGGAACCCAGAGCTTCTTGGGAGCTCTGGACTCTGAAGAAATCCCGGCTTTTTTCCGAAAGCTCCAGGATTCGGGGCGTCTCGCCGCCCCGCCGCCACCCCAGGAGGGTGCCCCTTCGTGGGGCATGGTCCCTAGCTATCCGCTGGCACCAGTGGCCGGGAGTCCCGGGAGAGAATTTCAAAGGAGGGGGCCGTGGCGGAACCCAGAGCTTCTTGGGAGCTCTGGACTCTGAAGAAATCCCGGCTTTTTTCCGAAAGCTCCAGGATTCGGGGCGTCTCGCCGCCCCGCCGCCACCCCAGGAGGGTGCCCCTTCGTGGGGCATGGTCCCTAGCTATCCGCTGGCACCAGTGGCCGGGAGTCCCGGGAGAGAATTTCAAAGGAGGGGGCCGTGGCGGAGCCCAGAGCTTCTTGGGAGCTCTGGACTCTGAAGAAATCCCGGCTTTTTTCCGAAAGCTCCAGGATTCGGGGCGTCTCGCCGCCCCGCCGCCACCCCAGGAGGGTGCCCCTTCGTGGGGCATGGTCCCTAGCTATCCGCTGGCACCAGTGGCCGGGAGTCCCGGGAGAGAATTTCAAAGGAGGGGGCCGTGGCGGAGCCCAGAGCTTCTTGGGAGCTCTGGACTCTGAAGAAATCCCGGCTTTTTTCCGAAAGCTCCAGGATTCGGGGCGTCTCGCCGCCCCGCCGCCACCCCAGGAGGGTGCCCCTTCGTGGGGCATGGTCCCTAGCTATCCGCTGGCACCAGTGGCCGGGAGTCCCGGGAGAGAATTTCAAAGGAGGGGGCCGTGGCGGAGCCCAGAGCTTCTTGGGAGCTCTGGAGAGTGCGATTTCCGCCTTTTTTCCCGGGGTTTTTCGGCCGCCATTTGCCCGGGCGACCACCCCGGGCGCCGGGGTGGGCACCGCCGCGTGCGCAGCCCCGGCCCGGATCCAACGAGCCCTCCGCCGGCCGCGGGCGCCCCACGGTCTGGGAGCTACCGCCACTTTTGGCCCCAAAAAGAGCCGATCGACAAGCTCGGGGCGCCCGAAAAAAGTTGAGGTTTTCGGCCGGGGGTCCTCCAGGGGGTCCCCGGGGACCCCTGGAGCCCATGCCAGCACTCGGCGCGATTTTTGAAATTTTTTGGAGAACCATGATTTTGGGGGTCTTCGCCGCCCAGTCGCGCCCCAGGAAGGGTCCTCTTCCTGGGCATGGTCCTCACCTATCCTCTGGTACAAGTGGCCGAGGCTCCCGGGAGAGAATTTCAAAGGAGGGAGCCATGGCGGAGCCCAGAGCTTCTTGGGAGCTCTGGACTCTGAAGAAATCCCAGCTTTTTTCCGAAAGCTCCAGGATTTTAGCCCCAAAAAGAGCCGATCGACAAGCTCTTAGCGCCCGAAAAAGGTTGAGGTTTTCGGCCGGGGGTCCTCCAGGGGGTCCCCGGGGACCCCTGGAGCACATGCCAGCACTCGGCGCGATTTTTCAATTTTTTGGAGAACCATGACTCGGGGCCCCTCCGGACCCGTCGCCTGCCCAGGACCCATGCCTCTGTCCTGGGCTACAACTACCCGATGGCACCGGTCGGCCTTCCGGGCCCCTGGAGGAAAAATGACGGAGGCAGGAAGGGTCGTCCTGGCCTCCTCTAGGGCCCTGGGCACTTAGAAGAATTTTCGATTTTTTTCAGAGAACCAGGATTTCGGGCCCCTCGGCGCCCCGGCTCTGCCCCAGGATGGAGCCTCATCCCGGGCATGGTCCCTAGCTACCCGATGGCACCAGTCGGCCTTCCGGGGCCCCTGGAGGAAAAATGACGGAGGCAGGAAGGGTCGTCCTGGCCTCCTCTAGGGCCCTGGGCACTTAGAAGAATTTTCGATTTTTTTCAGAGAACCAGGATTTCGGGCCCCTCGGCGCCCCGGCTCTGCCCCAGGATGGAGCCTCATCCCGGGCATGGTCCCTAGCTACCCGATGGCACCAGTCGGCCTTCCGGGCCCCTGGAGGAAAAATGACGGAGGCAGGAAGGGTCGTCCTGGCCTCCTCTAGGGCCCTGGGCACTTAGAAGAATTTTCGATTTTTTTCAGAGAACCAGGATTTCGGGCCCCTCGGCGCCCCGGCTCTGCCCCAGGATGGAGCCTCATCCCGGGCATGGTCCCTAGCTACCCGATGGCACCAGTCGGCCTTCCGGGCCCCTGGAGGAAAAATGACGGAGGCAGGAAGGGTCGTCCTGGCCTCCTCTAGGGCCCTGGGCACTTAGAAGAATTTTCGATTTTTTTCAGAGAACCAGGATTCCGGGCCCCTCGGCGCCCCGGCTCTGCCCCAGGATGGAGCCTCATCCCGGGCATGGTCCCTAGCTACCCGATGGCACCAGTCGGCCTTCCGGGCCCCTGGAGGAAAAATGACAGAGGCAGGAAGGGTCGTCCTGGCCTCCTCTAGGGCCCTGGGCACTTAGAAGAATTTTCGATTTTTTTCAGAGAACCAGGATTTCGGGCCCCTCGGCGCCCCGGCTCTGCCCCAGGATGGAGCCTCATCCCCGGCATGGTCCCTAGCTACCCGATGGCACCAGTCGGCCTTCCGGGCCCCTGGAGGAAAAATGACGGAGGCAGGAAGGGTCGTCCTGGCCTCCTCTAGGGCCCTGGGCACTTAGAAGAATTTTCGATTTTTTTCAGAGAACCAGGATTTCGGGCCCCTCGGCGCCCCGGCTCTGCCCCAGGATGGAGCCTCATCCCGGGCATGGTCCCTAGCTACCCGATGGCACCAGTCGGCCTTCCGGGCCCCTGGAGGAAAAATGACGGAGGCAGGAAGGGTCGTCCTTGGCCTCCTCTAGGGCCCTGGGCACTTAGAAGAATTTTCGATTTTTTTCAGAGAACCAGGATTTCGGGCCCCTCGGCGCCCCGGCTCTGCCCCAGGATGGAGCCTCATCCCGGGCATGGTCCCTAGCTACCCGATGGCACCAGTCGGCCTTCCGGGCCCCTGGAGGAAAAATGACGGAGGCAGGAAGGGTCGTCCTGGCCTCCTCTAGGGCCCTGGGCACTTAGAAGAATTTTCGATTTTTTTCAGAGAACCAGGATTTCGGGCCCCTCGGCGCCCCGGCTCTGCCCCAGGATGGAGCCTCATCCCGGGCATGGTCCCTAGCTACCCGATGGCACCAGTCGGCGGTTCCCCCTGCCTTCCCCGCTCACACAGGGGAAGGGCCAGGGAGCCCAGTGCCTCGCGGCACACTGCCGGGTGAGCGCCCGCCCGCTCTACCCGCCCCGGGAGCCACCGTCCCTGGGCACGGAGGTGGTCCATGGACCCCCGATGGGGACCAGGCACCGGGGGTGGCGCCGCCTTGTGGACGCCGGTGGTATTGCGCCCCGCGGCCACCACAGGCCTACGCAGCCTTGTCGATCTGCTCTTTTTCGACGGCAGCACTTGGTTCTCTTCCACACTCACCACCAGGGACCCCTTCCGGCGGTCCCTGGGAGATTCCGGCTGTCGGAACTCCGGGGTGTCGGAGTAGCGAGGTGGATCCGTAAATTGGCTTTAGGATATGGAATGTGGGCAATGAAAACAGTCATACGAATCAAATTTACATGGAGCAAAACATATGACAAACATGACAATGTCATCTAATGACTCAAACCAACGACGCAGTACCCCCACACAACTGCTGTATAGCGTGTAGCCATGCTATAAGAGCTGAGCTAATTTGTAAATTTCAGTGTGAGCCACACACTCTTATGAAATCATGGTCAATATTGCTAAATGTATGCCCAATGTTGAACTGAAGTGAAGGTCTGGGGCGCAGGTCATGGGTAATGGAGACAGTGGATATGTGGTTCGTGTAGATCACTGGGCCGATTTGCAGACTGGAGTTGAAGGCTGTATACAGCTCGAGCATGGTAAATAACAATATCCTTCGTGTGAGTGAATCACTCTGTCTCAGCACAATTACAATTACATACAAGCTGACATTCTTCAATATAAATGCACAATATTTGAGCGCCATCATGTTCACACATTACAACATCTGTCGCATCATACACATGGACATAGTTAATGCATCTGTATGTTTACACATTGAAATGTGACCGTAGTGGAGCACAATAACATAAGTGCAATGTCACCTTAAACATGTAGGCTACATTTGTTGTTTTATAGCAATAGTATATAAATTGATTTCTTGTCCTATGTATTCCTTTTTACGTTACTGTATATGTGTTGTTTAGCATAGCAAAAACATAGGACAACCACAACGTTCAGGTCAGCTGCTTGTAACATCGCATCCGGGGTACTAGAGTCAACGTCATTGTCAAGACAACATAGAGAGTGTGTGAATGGGCCCTGCTGGACTGGCTGCTTTCCCAGTTAGCAGTACAATAGTTAGCAGTACTCTATAAAACATCACACAGGTTTATACACCTTTAGCTATGAATTGCATTGCAAACTGACGTGATTCAAATAGAAATTAAATGGCATGGTGTGGACTGACTGCTTTCCCAGTTAGCAGTACTCTATAGTTAGAAGTACTCTATAACATCACTATATCACACAGGTTTATACATCTTTAGCTATGAATTGCATTGCAAACTGACGTGATTCAAATATAAATGAAATGGCATGGTGGAAAGAAGTGATCAAATGTTTTACTTAAGTAAAAGTATCAATACTACTAACTTATCCCTCTGAAAATTACACAGTAAACATATAAATCACTCAGTCACTTAGGCAACACTTTCCTCATACAGATGCACACGCTAATCCGCCTAAATAAAGACAGTAAATAAAATAAACTCCTCGCAAACCGGAAGTGACGTTGCATTAACCATAAATCACACAGTCCTGCGCTCAATACGAACACCCACTGGGTGACGCTAGAAGCCCTACATAAGCAGGTAATAGTCATACAACAATTGTAATGATGATAATAATACTTTTACTTACAGATCTAGTATTTATATGTTGTGGACTGGTGTTGATACTTACTCACTATTGTCTTGAGGTGATACTGACCACTGGCCATTAGTTTCAAAGTAATTCACACATTAACTACTTAACAATAGAGCCGTTATTTCATTCGACGCCCGTGCATAATAAGCAGAGGTGGACAGAGTACTCTTTCCCAGTACTTGAGTAAGAGGACAGATACTTCCTGCTTAAATTTACTCCACTACAAGTAAAAGTAGCTCAGTCAAAATGTTACTCAAGTAAGAGTAAAAAAGTACTTGCTTTTAAATATACTTAAGTAATCAAGAGTAAATACTTAAGTACAGTATTAAAAATACTTAAGTACACATAAAAGTACATTTCTTATTTTTCACACCAATGAATTGCTGTATTTTTTTTATATGTTTTTTATATATATTTTTTTTATCACAAGTCAAATTAGTGCAGGTTTGATTCAAAACGAGTAAACTAAATGGATATCTTTATAGCCTATAGTGGTGCAGCACAAAATAACCACAAAATACTAAAAATATGTATATATAATATATATGAGTCCTAATACAATAAAAACGTTTCCCCTTTGAGACTGTATTCATGCCATACTGTCTGAATGGGGAAACGTGAATGAAAGACATACAATTTAGGCATACTGACTATAGCAACATTGGGTAACAGCCCAACTCACTCCAAAACCAACTCACTCCAAATCGAGCCCAACTCACTCCAGACATCTCCCTCCACAGCAGAGCCCAACTCACTCCAAAAATTTGGCCAACTCCCTCCACAGCAGAGGACAACTCACTCCACAAATTTGGACAACTCACTCCACAAATTTGCACAACTCCACAAATTTGCACAACTCACTCCACAAATTATTATTGAGGAAGACATTTGTGCTTAAGTACAATATTGAGAATTAAGTACAATATTGAGGAATTTGTTACTTTTGTACTCTATTCTGTTTTAGGCTTCACTCTAACTTTTTGACAGCTTAAAACTGTTAAATACTTTTGACCGCAAATGTATTTAGCACAAATAAATACAGTTGTTGACAACCCATCCAGTGTTAATCTTTAACCCCTTGTCATGTGTTCTAGCCTGGTTGGAATCTCACAAAAAATGTTTGGGTCAATTTATCTTTGCATACTTAAAACTGGTAAATCAGATTATTTAACTATTTAAATTTAAATGTAAACATGAGACAGCTAAAATAAACTGTTGGTCCATCACCATGCAATGAATGCAACCTTGTGATGAATGCAATGAATGCACCAATGTGATTAATCCACTGTTGGATAAATAGTAGTTATATACATAACTTTGGGACTGTGAAATTGTAGATCCCTTGAATAAAGGGAAAATAATGTAAATAAAGGGACAGTCAGGACAACCACTTGCATTGGCTCCATTTACTGTAATAATCACATATATTGTACATGCTTTTCATTCAGAGTAGATGACAAAATATCACATTTCCCTCTCACAGTGTTGCCCAGAATACAAATATCAATTCCCTTAGTAAACTGTACATAACAGGTAAATGGTCCATTAATATATAACATGACAACAATGTACCATTGACTTCATGAATACACGTTCTTTCACTCATTAACGCACGCGCACACCACGCACATTAAACCTAGTTTGCAATACACGTTCTTTCACTCATTCACGCGCGCGCGCACCACGCACGTTAAACCTAGTTTGCAATTGCTGCAAACTATTCAGAGATAGTGTTGTAACCTTAACTCATTCACTGTTTACTCTCATGAAGGTCCCGAACACATTTGAAACACATAGAACCACACATTTCTTCTTACTCTAGCATCACCAGCTATGCTAGCGAGCCGTTGCTAAATAGTTAGCTTTGTGTGCTATCACCACGGCCACATTGCCTTCTAATCACGACATAAACCTCCAAAACATTCACATTATGCCTTATTTCAAATGGCAAGATAATACACATATATTCCTACCTAAATAACCTCAATTTGGTGAAAACCCACTTTACCTTGAATAAAGGGAAAATAATGTAAATAAAGGGACAGTCAGGACAACCACTTGCATTGGCTCCATTTACTGTAATAATGACGGAGCATAGCATTAGCGTCCCCTGTATGCTAACGCAGGCATGAGCAATCGATCCCTCATTCAAACCATATAAGGCACAAGGGTAGAAGCAGATGGTAATGTCACATCGTATAGCATTAGCGCCCCCTGTATTCAGACATGAGCAATCAATCCCTCATTCATACCATGTAAAGAAAAGGCACAAGGGTGATAAAACATAAAGATATAAAGACATCCAATCTGTCACACACTCCCCCACAAAACCAGATGTCGTCTCGACATCACATCATGAACAATGTTTTTTTTTTTTTTTTTTTTTTCCTTTTTTTTTTCAAAACCTCCTAAATTCCCTGAGTGCAGTACTACAGAAATAAATCCATGGGTGTTCGCCATATGAAGAGTCTCTGGGTGCAAGTGCTCACCCATATAGACAGTCCAGAAGCACTTTCAACGCAGCCAGCTGGCTGCAGGAACAGGTCATATTACCACTGATAGAAAAAGTCTGTTATCAAATCCTGGGATAATCCTTCAGAATGCTTGTTCTCACACAGTTCACACCTCTAATCAGTAGCCCATGCTCAAACAGTTCAAGTTCAAACAATATTTGTGCTAACAGTCAATTGCACACCCTCACTGAACATAATAGGGCTCGTACTGATAGTGGTGTACAGGTATCACTGAGGCCTGTAGGACAGGCTGGTAAAGGGAAGGGGCAAAGCTCGTGGACTGTACCGTGTAACTTGGCATCCCGAACTGGTCATAAGTGAAGAGTCTTGGCGGTCTACGTTCCCGCCTGTGCAGAAGACCCTGGGCAGGCGGCTGAGGTGCAGACCCTGGACTCTCTGGCAGACGTGCAGACCCTGGACTCGCCGGCTGGAATGCAGACCCTGGACTCTCTAGCAGACGTGCAGACCCTGGTCTCTCCGACTGAAGTGCAGACCCTGGACTCCCTGGCTGACGTGTAGACCCTGGGCTCTCCGACTGAAGTGCAGACCCTGGACTCCCTGGCTGACGTGTAGACCCTGGGCTCTCCGACTGAAGTGCAGACCCTGGACTCCCTGGCTGACGTGTAGACCCGGGGCTCTCCGACTGATGTGCAGACCCTGGACTCTCTGGCTGGCGTGCAGACTCTGGGCTCGCCGGCTGAAGTGCAGACCCTGAGCTCTCCGACTGAAGTGCAGGCCTGGAACTTGCTGGCTGACTCCCTGGCTGGAGCGCAGGACTGGAACTTGCTGGCTGGACTGCTGGATTAGCAGGTTCAATTTCATAGCTTGTGTCGACCTCGCTCCCACACCATTGAAGTAGGCCAGCATACTGCTCATATTCATCCGCGCTGTCATCCTCTCTGTCAGGATGCTCCTCTTCCTCTTGTACTTTTGCTCCACTCCTTGTCTTTTGCCTCTTCAGGGTTTTCCCCTTTGCTGTGGCGTCTGGTGTCATGTCAGCTTCCAGTGGTAAGTAATCGCAAGGTAGGAGCAGATTACGATGCAGTATCCGTGTTCTTCCTTTCCCCAGCTCGGGCCTTACTTCGTATATTGGAGCATTTTCCCCAAGTTGCCGGACAACTGTATGGATGCTTTCTTCCCAGTAACTCCGAAGCTTGCCTGGCCCTCCACGTGGGGTCAAGTTTTTAACCAGCACTCTGTCACCACGCTGTAGTTCTGAACACCTTACTTTGCTGTCATAGTACTTCTTATTTCTCTCTGAGGCCTTCTGTGCATGCTCTCTCGCAATACGATGTGCTTCTTGCATCCCTCGTCGCCATTTCTCCAAGTACTCACTACGACTTGCTATTCCTGGTTCAGAGTTCAGGTTGAAGAGCATGTCGACTGGTAATCTTGGGGACCGACCATAAAGAAGTTGGAATGGTGAGAATCCCGTCACCTCGCAGCGGGTGCAGTTATAAGCATACAACAGTTTGTTGAGTGACTCTTTCCAATTTGACTTCTGACACTCGGTCAGTGTTTTCAACATCTGCAATAAAGTCCGATTAAATCGCTCCACTTGGCCATTCCCCTGGGGATGGTAAGGAGTTGTTCTTGATCTGACAATGCCACTGTACTTCTGAAGCTGAGTAAAGAGCTGGTTTTCAAACTCGGCTCCCTGGTCATGATGAATACGAGACGGAAAGCCGAACTTCAGCGCATAGTCATTGAAAATCCGGTCATCGACAGTTTTACCAGACTTATTGGTAGTAGCATATGCCTGTGCGAATCGGGTGAAGTGATCGATGATCACCAGGATATACTCGTATCCGCCCTTGCATCTGTCCAAGTGAAGGAAGTAGGGGTGTGCCGATACACTAATTTCACCAAACGATACGATACGATATTTGGCTCACAACTTCGATACGATTTCGATACGATACGATACGCACTTTTTTTATTATGAAAATATATGGAGGAGAAAAGAAGAAAATGCAAACAAATAATTCTGTTTTTGCATTATTCAGACATGCAAACTTGTAGCTTTTCAGCTACAATAGCCGTTTTGAATCCAAATAGTATGACACCTGACCCGAAAAAAAAACATGTTGTCACTCTTTTCACTTCGGGGACGTTTGCATGCCTGATTATTATGATTGTAAAAAAAAAAAAAAAAAAAAAAAAAAATTTTTTTTTTTTTTCAAAAACGATATTTTTTTCCCCCAAAACGATACATATCGTCGCGAAAACGTATCGCGATATATCGCGGGACGATATATCGGCACACCCCTAGAAGGAAGTCAATAGAGATAAGTTCGAATGGTTGGGTGGTTACAATGCTCATGAGTGGTGCTCTTGTCTCACGCGACGGTTTCTTTTGCTTAAGGCAAGTGCATGCTCTCAGAACATATTGTTCAATATCTTGCTGCATGTAAGGCCAAAAGAAACGATCACGAACCAATGTTAGTGTGCGGTCAGTGCCCTGATGACCCATTTCGTTGTGCAACTCTCTTAGAACTGTGCTCTTGTACTGACCAGGCAACACCAGTTGCGTTCTGTGTGCAGTCGTCCTACGAAGGATGCCATCCTCGTCCAGGCTGAGCTTCTCCCATTCTCGCAAGAGACACCTAGTTAGCATGTTCATTGTTCTTATTTCTCGATATGATGGTTTTGTTCCTGACTGTTTATACTTCATAACCACACCAATGTGTTCGTCATCTTCCTGTGCCTGTCGAACCTCTGTTTTGGGAAGTGGTGTGATTGACATTGGGCCTGAATTGAGGTCTACTGGGGGGTACTGGACTGATACTGCCATTGCCCAGGGTGTGTCGTCTTGAACCCCCACAGCTTGTACTGTTGCTCCCACAGAGTCAGATGACATTTCTTCAGTGCACTCCCTCATAGTCGCCTCCATGTCCACAGGCATCCGTGATAGACTGTCAGCATCGATGTTCTCTTTACCCGGGCGGTACCGGATAGTGAAGTGGAAGTCGGCCAGCTCTGCAACCCATCGCAACCCTGTTGCATTCAACTTTGCAGTCGACAAGACATACGTCAGGGGATTGTTGTCGCTAAACACAGTGAAGGTTGGTGCGTAGTACAGATAGTCTCGAAACTTCTCCGTGATGGCCCACTTTAAAGCGAGGAATTCCAGTTTCCCAGAATGGAGGTGGTAGTTCTTTTCTGACGTATTCAAGGTCCGTGAGCCGTAGGCGATCACACGAAGTTTCCCCATCTGTTGCTGATACAGTACTGCTCCCAAGCCTTGGTTGGATGCATCAGTGTGCAGAATAAATGGTTTTGAGAACTCTGGGAACCCGAGCACAGGTGGCTGTACCAGGTACTCGATCAACTGTTCCAGCACACCCTGGTGTTTGTCTGACCATGTGATGGTTTTGTTGGAGGGTACTCCGTTGTTTCTCTTGTTCTTTGTCTTCATTCTGCCCTTGCCACATACACTGTTGTCACCGTCAGTGGGGCCTTTTAGCAGGTCATAGAGAGGACTGGCGAGACGGGAGAAATCTTTTATGTATTGCCTGTAGTAGCTCAAAAGTCCCAAAATCCTTCTGAGCTCTCCTACCGTCGCAGGTGCCTTCTCCTTTAATGCAGTTACTGCCACTCTGTCTGCTGGATCCATCTGACTCCCTTCTGCTGACACGACTCTGCCCAAGTAGCGAACTTTGTTCTTGAAGATATCGCACTTACTGGGTTTTAATTTTATGCCATAGCTTCTCAGTTGTTGCAGTACTCTCCGCACATCATCGATATGGTTTTCAAAGGTCTTACTGAATACTAACGTGTCATCAAGATATGGCACACAAATGTCATCCCTTAACCCCTCCAGACACTCCTCCATGCAGCGTTGGAATGCTGCGGGTGCATTCATAAGACCGAATGGGATTCTGACCCATTCATACAATCCCCAGGGTGTTATGAAGGCGGTCATGGGTTTACTGTCTTTCGCCATGAATCCCTGGTGATAGGCTTTTCCTTGATCTAACAGGGAGAACCATGCATTACCCCCCAGGTTGTTCATGATATCTTGGACCCTTGGAATGGGCTGGCGATCAGGCCATGTCTTTCTGTTCAGATCTCGATAATCTATACACAGCCTTAAACTGCCATCTTTTTTTCTGACACACACGATGGGCGAAGCGTAAGGGGATTTAGACTTCTCCACCCAGCCCTGGGCAATCAAATCATGCAGATAGTCCTTCATCTCTTGGTACAGGGGTTTGGGCACAGACAGATAAGAACGTGCAACAGGTTCACTGTCCTTTAAGGTGATAGTCAACTGTAGGTTCTCCACGCGGCCAATGTCATCCTCTGTTCTTGAGAAAGAGTGACATTCCTCCCGCAGCATCTGTTTAGCTACCTCTTGCTTGTGTGTGTCCAGGTGACCCAATTCAACTGGGGGATCCCATACATCATGAGTGCCATACTCATCCTTCATCCCCTCTTCTCCGAGCGGCGTGACAGTGGCAATCATGGCTGCGTCTGTGTCTTTTCGCCCTGTCATTGGAATGACTGTCTTTATTGCTTGTACTGTGCCAAACACAGTCCTCCCTGGCAGTGTGATGTCATGGTTTGCTACGTTCACCACGTCAAGTCTAATGTAGGGGAAGGCACCCTCTTCAATTTTCACCAAGGTCTCGCACAGTTCAAGACCCTCTGGCCATTGTGGGTTCACCTCCGGTTCGAAGATAAGCAGACTGTCTTCTTTCACTGGTGACATTTGCACACAGCAGTTGACCTGTACCATGCTACGTCCTGGTATGGTGATTCTCTCTTTGGTGGATCTCACTTGATGCTCATGGGTGTCTTCAGCGCTCACTATCTTGATGAAAGCATTAACTTGACTTTTCTTGAGGCTAGGAAGCGCTTTTTTTACAGTTCGGTACAACTGTCTGCTACCCCGCCCTCTTGGTTGTGCATCATGCTGCTTCACAATATGTTCAATGACATTAAAGCCAATTATGGGGTGACACAGTTGGCTACCGCTCATCACCAGTGCTGGAATAACTAGCTCCTTAATATCAGCGCCCCCTGAGGCTAATTTGAAAGTCAACTCCACCCAGCCTATGTATGGCATGCCCGTTCCGTTGGCAGCTACTAACCGCAGGGTGTCTGGTGCATCTATTACTTCACTTACATTTCTTACTGGGACTCCAGGTAAGTACTCATCTTTCCACTGCTCGTCAATAATGCTCACTTGAGAGCCAGTGTCCCATAGTGCTTGAGTTTTCTGTCCCTGTAAGTAGCAGTGAACAAGGCATTCCTTTCCAACTAATGCTGTTATGGTGGAATGCTGGTTCTCTTGACACTGAGCCACCGTCATGGTGGGGGATAAACATGGCTGTTCATTAGGTGTTTGCGCCTTGCAGGTCTTCCTGTGTATCGGCCAGTGATTCATCTGACAGTCTTTTGTGCAATAATATACTACTTTACATTTTGAACATTGTCTCAATATAGGGTCTGTTCTCACAAGGCCACAGTTCGCACATTGTTGGGGCATTTTGGTGTTGTCGGTTACTCCCTGCCCCGTGGGGGTAACCCGTTCCCTTTTACTGGACCCTCTCTGAATGGATTGGCTCCCTTATTCCTACAACCTGCCGCAAAATGCTCGCTGCTGCCACAGTGATAACAGTGTGAGCAACGCTCTCCGGATTCACTCTGCTGACATGGGAAGCATCTCCTCACCCGTGGTTGATAGAGTTGTGGTCCAACTGCATACTGCTGTTGTGGTGCGGTGTACTGTTGCTGTGAGACTGCATACTGCTGTGGTGCTGCTGCATACTGTTGCCGTGGGGTTGGATACTGCTGTTGTGGCACTGCATACTGGTGCTGTGGAGCTGCATACTGGTGCTGTGGAGCTGCATACTGCTGTTGTGGAGACATATACTGCTGATGTGTGACAGCATATCGCTGTGGTGGCGCTGTGTATTGCTGTGGAGGGGCTGCGTACTGCAGTTGAGGGTCTACATACTGCAGATGTGGCGGTGTATACTGCTGCTGTGGGCCATTTTGTGTCTGGAACCATGGACTTTCACTCACTGGACTTTTCACCTTGACTCGCTTGTCCCATTGTGGAGGGTCTGGGACCTGCTGCTGAGCTCCTGCCATTCCCTGGGTGTCCGTCGAGAGTGCAAAGCATTGTTGGGGCGAGGGCACTGGTTGTCGTATTGACTCTTTAATCTGAGCTATTTCAGCGCTGAGGTTCTTGAGCTCAGTCACCATGTAGGCTGTTAACTTGGGTGTGTTGCTCTCTTTTATTTGGCATTTCTGTTCAACTGGGTCTTCCTCTGATTGCACAGAGTGGACAGCAGTAGGGCGCTCTGGCACTGCTGTCTTCTTCCTGTTTTGTCTCTCTGTCTCATTTGCGCAAGCAATGTTCAATTTCTCAAGAAGAACCACATCTGTAATCTCTGGGTCTATGAGATATGGCTGCAAATCACTCCTGATATTGTCATTTTGTAGGCCAATGAGCACAGTGTGTAGGAAGGCGCTCTGTACCAGAGCGGGGTTATACTTTAGGCCCGATTCCGCTTCTTGGGAAGCAAATAAGACCTTCTGCCTTAAATCCAGGGTGCGGACGACAAAGTTTTGTGGAGATTCTTTGCTGCGTTGGACCTCTGATGTGAGTTGCCTGTACAGCTCAGTGGCCCCTTTCTCCTGATAATGGAAGCGTAATATTCGTCTCAGCGTAGGTAATGATAAGTCAGGACTGCCCTCCAGATAGCTGCGAAGCTGTAGTCCTGGCACAATAGCTCTTATCACTGCATTAACAATTTCCAGCTCCAGGCAGCCTGTACTCAGTCCATTTTCAATCTGTCGGGCCAGGCTCGAGAAGGTGAGTCTGTCCTTTTGGCCGAGTTCTCCTATTTGACCAGTGATTTTAAACTCCTTGCGCCAAACTGGGGTGGGCACCTGCATCGTGTTCTGAGGTGTCAGAGGGTTTATCTGTACTATGTTTACGTCCTCTTTGTTCTCCTTACGGCTAACAAGTGCTTCCATTTCACTTTTTTTCTCGTCTAGCGACTGCTGCAGCACCTGTAGTTCCTTCTGAATTCTCTGTTGTTCTTCCTCTTGTGCCGATGCGGTGGCTTCTCCAACATTAAGTTTGGAAACAGCACTGACTGTAGTCAGTTCACATATTTTATCATTCAAGCACAAGAGCTCTGACAATCCATTATCCTCTAGATCCTTCACTCCTTCTCGTTCCAGATATTGTACAATGTGACTAATAAGAGACATTTGAGTCTTACTTGTTATGGCCTCCCGTTTCGGTCCCGAAATGTGGAGGAAGTCACATATCTCGATCAGCTGATTTTTGGTCAGTTTGCATAGTTCCTTACTAATAGTGTCTTGCATTTCTTCAATATTTGCCATTGTAGCGGAGGGGGGAATATTGCTGTGGTGGGGCTTGGCTGATGCTGGCCGGACTTTGCTGCCACCCTCAGGTGCACACTCTGCTCCGTCAGTCTCTCTCCCAACTCCTGCACAAGAATGCCTCCTCCAGTTGCTACTCTGGGTTAGTTAAAAGTTGAATGTCGATGGGGTGAAATATCTGCCTGGTATGGAGATGTTCCTCCCGACACTCATCTCAGCGGTGCCTCCAAAATGTAGATCCCTTGAATAAAGGGAAAATAATGTAAATAAAGGGACAGTCAGGACAACCACTTGCATTGGCTCCATTTACTGTAATAATCACATATATTGTACATGCTTTTCATTCAGAGTAGATGACAAAATATCACATTTCCCTCTCACAGTGTTGCCCAGAATACAAATATCAATTCCCTTAGTAAACTGTACATAACAGGTAAATGGTCCATTAATATATAACATGACAACAATGTACCATTGACTTCATGAATACACGTTCTTTCACTCATTAACGCACGCGCACACCACGCACATTAAACCTAGTTTGCAATACACGTTCTTTCACTCATTCACGCGCGCGCGCACCACGCACGTTAAACCTAGTTTGCAATTGCTGCAAACTATTCAGAGATAGTGTTGTAACCTTAACTCATTCACTGTTTACTCTCATGAAGGTCCCGAACACATTTGAAACACATAGAACCACACATTTCTTCTTACTCTAGCATCACCAGCTATGCTAGCGAGCCGTTGCTAAATAGTTAGCTTTGTGTGCTATCACCACGGCCACATTGCCTTCTAATCACGACATAAACCTCCAAAACATTCACATTATGCCTTATTTCAAATGGCAAGATAATACACATATATTCCTACCTAAATAACCTCAATTTGGTGAAAACCCACTTTACCTTGAATAAAGGGAAAATAATGTAAATAAAGGGACAGTCAGGACAACCACTTGCATTGGCTCCATTTACTGTAATAATGACGGAGCATAGCATTAGCGTCCCCTGTATGCTAACGCAGGCATGAGCAATCGATCCCTCATTCAAACCATATAAGGCACAAGGGTAGAAGCAGATGGTAATGTCACATCGTATAGCATTAGCGCCCCCTGTATTCAGACATGAGCAATCAATCCCTCATTCATACCATGTAAAGAAAAGGCACAAGGGTGATAAAACATAAAGATATAAAGACATCCAATCTGTCACAAAATGCATAGGAAAGTGTTGTTATTTGTAAACTGTAGACATTGAACATCTATTTTGATATAAAGTTATACCTAAATAATTAGATGTTATTTTACAAGGTGAGGCACATTGCTCTACGCAGCTTTTGTTTTTTACTTTAACCTCCCGGTATGTTCAAAATGTCCCTAATTTTATTTTATTTTTAAATAAAATGAGACATACATTTTGAAAGTAGCCGATCTACAAGCTCACTTTATAGGAAGATGAGCACTTATTCCTATTCAATGAAACATCCATTACAATGAGGTGTTGATTAATGGGTCATGTGCCTGCATTATGCAATGACCAGGTGATAGGCTATATGCAGATAAGGTGTTGATGTGAATGGGTCATTTATATGAAGTCAATTAATTATTCCAAGAATAATGTAAATGGCATGCACACACAGGGCTAAAGTGTTTAATGCATGTTTTATAATATTATAATTTATAGCTGCAAAGTAACTAGTAAAACAAATACATTTAGTGGAGTAAAAAAACAATATTTGGATCCAATATGTAGTGGAGTAGAAGTAAAAGCATTGGAAGTTGGGAATACTCAAATAACGCACAAATACCCAACATTGTACTTAAGTACAGTACTTAAGTAAATGTACTTGGTTACTTTACACCACTGACACATTGAACCAATATTACACTGGTGACATTGCATGGAGTGAGTTGGCTTTGGGCCTGGAGTGAGTTGGCTTTGGTCCTGGAGGGAGTTTGTCTTTGGTCCTGGAGGGAGTTGTCCGAGCCCTGGAGTGAGTTGGCCGAGCCCTGGAGTGAGTTGGCCAAATATGTCTTAAGTCTTCATGGAGTGAGTTGGATTTGGAGTGAGTTGGGTGGTATTCCAACATTGTATGCCTTTCATTGTTTTCAAGGCGAAAAACGAACCATGTCACTCTGCCTTTCATGAATATTCAAGGCAAAAAGGCACCATATGTCACTGCTATGCGCTAACTAAAAGGGATCTGAAGTGTTATGTTTGCATCGATAACTAGTGTTGTCCCTATCTACACACACGACACACACACACACACACACACACACACACACACACACACACACACACACACACACACACACACACACACACACACACAGTGATGGGCAAGCTACACTACTAGTTACTCTCGATTAAATGTAGCTCAACTACAACGGAAGCTATCGTCAGAGAAATGTAGTAAGCTACACTACAAGCTACATGGCAAAAGTAGCTAGCTACATTGACACTACTTTTTTTTTTTTTTTTATCAACTTCATGATGAAGAACAACTTTCCACCAAACAAATAGGCAGGCAAAAAACTGCCCAGTTTGATTGTTTATTATAATGTATGATGTCAAACAAAACTGACATTTTCAAATAATATTCCTATATATTCCTCATTTTGTAAGTAAAATCAATTGATCAATTTAGACTGTATTTAAATCCAAATAAATGTATATAAAAGATATGAATTATCAACACTGCTCTAGATCAGTTGTTCTCAACTTTTTCAGGCGGTGACCCCCCAAAATAATCAAATTTGAACTGGGGACCCCTCAAAATAATCATATTTGATGGATGTTAGGGACCAAAAAAAAAGTCACTACCAATCAACTTTAAATTGCCTGAAACGTACTCCTAACAGGTTTTTGGGGGAACATTTTTTTTTTCGTGTCGGTAGTGTCACTACCGAAACGGAAAAAAATTACAAAGTCCAGAGCTCGATGAATGCTAGGGACCAAAAAAAAAGTCACTACCAATCAACTTTAAATTGCCTGAAACGTACTCCTAACAGGTTTTTGGGGGAACAATTTGATTGTTTATTATAATGTATAATGTGTGATGTCAAACAAAACTGACATTTTCAAATAATATTCCTATATATTCCTCATTTTGTAAGTAAAATCAATTGATCAATTTAGACTGTATTTAAATCCAAATAAATGTATTTAAAAGATATGAATTATCAACACTGCTCAAGATCAGTTGTTCTCAACTTTTTCAGGCCGTGACCCCCCAAAATAATCAAATTTGAACTGGGGACCCCTCAAAATAATCATATTTGAACTGGGGACCCCTCAAAATAATCATATTTGAACTGGGGACCCCCCAAAATAATCATATTTGAACTGGGGACCCCCCACCCTGACAAGCACTTGGAATGTAGGAGTTGAGGCATTATTTAGTTTGACTTGGTTCCACAGATACAAATTGTGAAAATAGCAGATCTACAAGCTCACAATGCCACACAATGCGAAGCGTTGTGAGCTTGTAGTTCTGCTATTTTCAAAATGTTTGCCTCTTTCTTATATTATTTGACTATTTGGCCAATATCTGACACAGGTTTTATAATATAGTTTGTTGATTGTAATGGTCTACTTTTTGTTCTCTTTTTTTTATGTATTAAAAAGGCCTTAAAAGTCCATAAATGGTCACTTCACTGTCATCTGGGGACCCCCCAAAAATCATGTGGGGACCCCCCTGGGGATACCGACCCACAGGTTGAGAACCACTGCTCTAGATGATCTTTTCCCTCTTATGTAGCCTACTGTATGTATTTATTTTAGTTTGCCTTTTCTTTTCCCCACCCCATAATGTTATTCATTTTCTGCCTAAAGTGAAAAATAGCAGCTATCAACTATTAGTTATCTGTTGACAAAAAAAAAGGGCATTGACTTGTGTGCTGTTTGGAAACAGTTGACAATGGTTATGTAAAGATTTTCATCAGCTTATTTGGGGCTTATTTTTATAGACCTGGTTGTGGTTGCTTGTTTCTTTCGCACAATTTGGCAACACTGCTTCTAATGGCTAACAAAACTAGCTGGCTCCGTCTGTGATCATAGAGTTATAATATATCGTCTGTGATCCATGCTCTGTGGCTGCTTTCAACAGCCATGGCTGGGACGGTGGATAGATGTTTCTGTTACTGTATGATCCATCTAAAAGTATCACACACAGCTGAAAAGTATTGCGGACACGTTATTATGGATCCCACTGCGCATCGCTGACTGCTCTTCATGTGGTCTCACTGGTCTGTTTTGATTTCCTTCCTGGTTTGGCATGCATGACCCGCCCTATGCTGACTCTGATTGGCCTATACCGTAATGTTCCTTACCCAATCGTGAATCGTCATATCTAAACCAACCAATCACCTCCGTGGATTTCTTTTTTCTTCACAAAACTATTTAGCAGTCAACTTTTCTCCAGTGAGAGTAGCGTGTAGCGATGATGGACGTTACATCACTACTTGGGTCTAAAAATAGCTACACTACAGAAAACGCTACTTGGTTCAAAAGGAGCGAAGCTACCGTCACGCTACTGGGAAATGTAGTTAAGCTATGTAGCGTCGCTACTTGTAGCTTGCTACTGCCCAACACTGCACACACACACACACACACACACACACACACAAACAGTAGGCTACTCAAGTAAATTTACAAATTCATCATTCAACTGTCCACATCTGATAATAAGCCATAATAACAATGATAAATGCAAACGAAATAAAACAAAACAAACTAAAATAAATAACTTTCTACCACTTACTTTTCAGATATGAATTATGACATTATATAAAATACATTAGCCACTAATGGTCCTATTTTACACATTTCAAAGCCTTATTTTATATGTAGGCTATTTGAAAATAGCCGATCTACAAGCTCACAACTATTTTTGTACTTTTACTTTTGGTACTTAAAGTACATTTTGATACCAATACTTTTGTACTTTCACACAAGTGAATTTGGAATACCAGACTTTTACTAGTAACAGAGTACTTCTACCATGTAGTACTGATACTTTTACTCAAGTAAAACATGTGAGTACATTTTCCACCACTGAAGTATGCTAAAATACAGTGGTGGAAAGTAACTAAATACATTTACTGTACAAGTACAATTTTCAGGTTGTTGTACTTTACTTGAGTATTTCCCACTTCCAATAATACTACTCCACTACAACTGCTTGAAAGCTTTCTTACTAGTTACTTTTCAGATAGAAATTATGATAGTATGAAACATGTATCTAATTTTCATTTTATACATAGGCTATTTGAAAATAACTGTGAGCTTGTTAATCTGATAATTGCAGAAATTGTAGTAGGCCTGTACTTTTGATACTTTAAAGGACTACTTAGTTTTTTCACAACAAGGGTTATTTTATGAGTTTGTAATGATAATAATTAAAAGATGAGTGTTTTAAAAAAAAAAAACATGTATTGCTTTCTATCGTTATAGAGTGATTTTAGTGATTTTTACCTGGGGGAGGGCGGGGGCATTCGGTCCATTGGTAAATAGTCATTAACGCAGCCTCCTGTTGGCCTCATGGTGGCGCTGTAACAGGCAGATTCATGTTTTGGCCTATATAGTTCAAGAGTTATAGGCCAAAACGTGAACTTAAAAGTTACTTTTCACAGTAACGCATTACTTTTTGGTGTAAGTAACTAGTAAAGTAACCGCGGAACTCCTTTTTTTTTTTTTTTTTTTTTTTCATCCCATGCTTTTGTGGGGGGGGGGGGGGGGGGGGGGGGCTGTGCCGTCCACCATGACATCTATGTCATAATTTCTTGTTTTTTTGTTGACACATTGCACTATTGACACTGAAGGGTTGTAAGACATTTCAAATGGAGGATTCAAGGATGACACATTTTTAAATTTCTTAATGAAGCACGGGACTACATGTCCCAAGAAAGTAGCGACGTGGACGTGGGCTTGCCTATCGCTTCTAATTCCACTGCACAGACGAAACCCTGCATTGGAAAAAAAAAACAAGATTAGAGGTAAGCCTTTACATGCAGTAGTGCGGCTTCGTTCTTAATCACATTGTCTGTTGTGGAAAGTTTCTAAATTTGTTCATTGTCCTACACCCCCCCCCCACCCCCCCTCAAATGGAATGAAGTACTGTCCTTTCCGATGTCGGAAGAAAGTAAGTATGACCATGCATAGATTAAATGATTGTTGTAATCAAAGAGTAAGTAAACTGCTTCAATAGCACAATCTCTTCACATGTTGTCCTCTTTTGTTTTGCAACTCAGTTCAGTGATGTGAATAAATGTAGAAGCAACTGACTATTGTTGTAATGGTGATTTTATATTTTTATGAATTCAGAATTTCAACGTAAAGTGCTAAACAAGCTCTTGGACTTGGAGGACCAGCTGAAAGAGCTGCAGGGACAACGAAGAGAATCATTTGCACTTAAGAGGATGGACTCCATCAGTGAATTAATTCTAATGGAGGACAAACTTTCTGAAGAGCCAGAGCTCCAGGAAAGGCTAGTATGACTGTCTTGATCTTTAAATATATTTGCCAAGCCACAAGAATTGTCTATAGTCAACAATGTATGTGCCACAATTGATAACTCAACAGCTATTCAACACATATCCACAGATAGCTCATCTGGCAAGACTCGGGGGGAGGTCCTTGAGGGATTGCGTGACGAGTGTGTTGGATCGGTGTGTACTGTACAAAGGATAATGCGTAATTATGAAAAATAGTGCAAAATGACAGCGTGACCAGTTTTGCAGTTATTGTGGTCGTCCTTCTGTATTGTGTTACATATTGCTTCTGTTTTAACCATTTCAGATTATTCACAAACAGTTTAATGGCAGGCATGAATATGAGGGGGACGGGAATGAAGATGGCCTTTGGGTCCACGGCTATCTTCTCTGCCGTTATAGGTAATTACAATGTTACGATGGAATAGTATTTTTGTTTAAGCAATGTTTGACATTTCTGATTTTTTTAATTATTTTCTTTTTCAGAGGCAGTCAACCGTTGGAATGGTACAGCGACTGTGAGCGACACCACAGCCATAATTGCTGACTATCTTAAACATACCCCTGGGAGGTCTGGTGGTGGGGGGTACAATCGACAGTGTGCGGCCAACAACGCCGCATACGATACCCCGTCCTCTTAGTACTAGTGTACACGCACGACAGACACGTTAAATAGACTCATTAAAAGGCCTGTATTTTTATTTTTTTGTATAAGTTAAGGCACCACATACATGTTAAAAGGACTTCAAGGCCTGCATCTTTTGTTTGTAAATTGTTAAGGCACT